>NW_025334362.1:75000-130892 GCF_014858855.1 Bufo gargarizans
GTGTGTATGAGGGGTGCTGTGCTACATACGGACTCGGTGTTATCTCACTACCACAGCGGACTCCCTATGCGTGTGTGTGTGTATGAGGGTGCTGTGCTACATACGGACTCGGTGTTATCTCACTACCACAGCGGACTCCCTATGTGTGTGTGTGTGTGTATGAGGGGTGCTGTGCTACATACGGACTCGGTGTTATCTCACTACCACAGCGGACTCCCTATGCGTGTGTGTGTATGAGGGGTGCTGTGCTACATACGGACTCGGTGTTATCTCACTACCACAGCGGACTCCCTATGTGTGTGTGTGTGTGTATGAGGGGTGCTGTGCTACATACGGACTCTGTGTTATCTCACTACCACAGCGGACTCCCTATGCGTGTGTGTGTATGAGGGGTGCTGTGCTACATACGGACTCGGTGTTATCTCACTACCACAGCGGACTCCCTATGTGTGTGTGTGTATGAGGGTGCTGTGCTACATACGGACTCTGTGTTATCTCACTACCACAGCGGACTCCCTATGTGTGTGTGTGTGTGTGTGTATGAGGGGTGCTGTGCTACATACGGACTCGGTGTTATCTCACTACCACAGCGGACTCCCTATGCGTGTGTGTGTGTATGAGGGGTGCTGTGCTACATACGGACTCGGTGTTATCTCACTACCACAGCGGACTCCCTATGCGTGTTACTGCAAGGCACCGTGTTCTACACCGCTATACAGGCACAGTGTTCTACACCTCTATACAGGCACAGTGTTCTACACCGCTATACAGGCACCGTGTTCTACACCGCTATACAGGCACAGTGTTCTACACCGCTATACAGGCACCGTGTTCTACACCGCTATACAGGCACAGTGTTCTACACCGCTATACAGGCACTGTGTTCTACACCGCTATACAGGCACAGTGTTCTACACCGCTATACAGGCACCGTGTTCTACACCGCTATACAGGCACAGTGCTCTACACCGCTATACAGGCACCGTGTTCTACACCGCTATACAGGCACCGTGTTCTACACCGCTATACAGGCACCGTGTTCTACACCGCTATACAGGCACCGTGTTCTACACCGCTATACAGGCACAGTGTTCTACACCGCTATACAGGCACCGTGTTCTACACCGCTATACATGCACAGTGTTCTACACCGCTATACAGGCACAGTGTTCTACACCGCTATACAGGCACCGTGTTCTACACCGCTATACAGGCACAGTGTTCTACACCGCTATACAGGCACAGTGTTCTACACCGCTATACAGGCACAGTGTTCTACACCGCTATACAGGCACCGTGTTCTACACCGCTATACAGGCACAGTGCTCTACACCGCTATACAGGCACAGTGCTCTACACCGCTATACATGCACAGTGTTCTACACCGCTATACAGGCGCTCTGCAGACAGGAAATAGCAGATTTTTTACGCAATACATCACAAATAAATTCGGATCGAATCAAATTGTTGTTTTTAAAAATTCGCTCATCTCTAGTACCAATCAGAGGACCCCCATAGAGGATGTCAGAATGCCCTGCTCATCTGCTCAGGATCACAGGTGACATAGAAATGACTTGCCCCATCTGCGGGCGCCGGGCTCAGTGGGACCCGCCTGTGGATCTGCCATCTCTCTGCTGCTGCAATGCATATCAAGCAGAATCAAAAGCTTCCTGCAAAAATTGCAATCCCCGCCTTACTCATGCCTGCGGTTGGGGCAGCTGCTGGAAAATGCCTTTCCTTCTGCTCTAATAACAGGACCCGGCTCCAGTTTATTTCAATCAGATTCTGTTTCCCCGCTGACGTCTTGTAGAAGGAAGGGTTCCCCTTTACAGCTTTATAAATAGAGCAGAAGGAAAGCACCAATTACTTTGCATATGGTTCATCCGGATGCAACGCCGGATCTTTGTACCTCAAGCAGGGCAGATTATTAACCCTACAGCTCCAAGGACACCAGCGGCCAAGATTCAGACCCCTGCAGTGATTTCCTCCGACTGATCCATTGCCGCACAGTTGCGTAGCTCAATTATACCTCAGTAAATGTGATACAAATGTATTGTAAAGACTATTACAAAGGATTGTGGATGTGAATAAGTTTGGGCAGACTCCACTCCTAATGGGCAGCAATACAAAGGATCCTATTCACCAAGATCAGACTATGGCTGCCCCTCTGAGCACGGATTGAGGGTCTAGTGTCACAGCCCAGCCACATGTCCTGTACTCCTGAGATTACTTCTCCAGTCCCAAATACTCTATGCGTTAACATGGCTCTTCCAACCAAGAGTTAAATAAAGGACATCCACAGTTTTGTGGAAATTGCTGCTCATCAATTTTTAAAAAGCACGTCAAGCCATTAAAGTGAAAGTGACAATAAAAAACTATGAGTCACTTCTTGTAGGTATCCACAGCTATATACCCTATGACTGCAGTATGTAAATATACTTCCCATATTATACTCCAGAGCTGCACTCACTATTCTGCTGGTGCAGTCACTGTGTACATACATTACTTATCCTGTACGGATCCTGAGTTACATCCTGTATTATACTCCAGAGCTGCACTCACTATTCTGCTGGTGCAGTCACTGTGTACATACATTACTTATCCTGTTACTGATCCTGAGTTACATCCTGTATTATACTCCAGAGCTGCACTCACTATTCTGCTGGTGCAGTCACTGTGTACATACATTACTTATCCTGTACTGCTCCTGAGTTACATCCTGTATTATACTCCAGAGCTGCACTCACTATTCTGCTGGTGCAGTCACTGTGTACATACATTACTTATCCTGTACTGATCCCGAGTTACATCCTGTATTATACTCCAGAGCTGCACTCACTATTCTGCTGGTGCAGTCACTGTGTACATACATTACTTATCCTGTACTGATCCTGAGTTACATCCTGTATTATACTCCAGAGCTGCACTCACTATTCTGCTGGGGCAGTCACTGTGTACATACATTACTTATCCTTTACTGATCCTGAGTTACATCCTGTATTATACTCCAGAGCTGCACTCACTATTCTGCTGGTGCAGTCACTGTGTACATACATCACTTATCCTGTACTGATCCTGAGTTACATCCTGTATTATACTCCAGAGCTGCACTCACTATTCTGCTGGTGCAGTCACTGTGTACATACATTACTTATCCTGTACTGATCCTGAGTTACATCCTGTATTATACTCCAGAGCTGCACTCACTATTCTGCTGGTGCAGTCACTGTGTACATACATCACTTATCCTGTACTGCTCCTGAGTTACATCCTGTATTATACTCCAGAGCTGCACTCACTATTCTAGTGCAGTCACTGTGTACATACATTACTTATCCTGTACTGCTCCTGAGTTTCATCCTGTATTATACTCCAGAGCTGCACTCACTATTCTGCTGGTGCAGTCACTGTGTACATACATTACTTATCCTGTACTGCTCCTGAGTTACATCCTGTATTATACTCCAGAGCTGCACTCACTATTCTGCTGGTGCAGTCACTGTGTACATACAGTACTTATCCTGTACTGCTCCTGAGTTACATCCTGTATTATACTCCAGAGCTGCACTCACTATTCTGCTGGTGCAGTCACTGTGTACATACATTACTTATCCTGTACTGATCCCGAGTTACATCCTGTATTATACTCCAGAGCTGCACTCACTATTCTGCTGGTGCAGTCACTGTGTACATACATTACTTATCCTGTACTGATCCTGAGTTACATCCTGTATTATACTCCAGAGCTGCACTCACTATTCTGCTGGGGCAGTCACTGTGTACATACATTACTTATCCTGTACTGATCCTGAGTTACATCCTGTATTATACTCCAGAGCTGCACTCACTATTCTGCTGGTGCAGTCACTGTGTACATACATTACTTATCCTGTACTGCTCCTGAGTTACATCCTGTATTATACTCCAGAGCTGCACTCACTATTCTGCTGGTGCAGTCACTGTGTACATACATTACTTATGCTGTACTGATCCTGAGTTACATCCTGTATTATACTCCAGAGCTGCACTCACTATTCTGCTGGGGCAGTCACTGTGTACATACATTACTTATCCTGTACTGATCCTGAGTTACATCCTGTATTATACTCCAGAGCTGCACTCACTATTCTGCTGGGGCAGTCACTGTGTACATACATTACTTATCCTGTACTGATCCTGAGTTACATCCTGTATTATACCCCAGAGCTGCACTCACTATTCTGCTGGTGCAGTCACTGTGTACATACATTACTTATCCTGTACTGATCCTGAGTTACGTCCTGTATTATACTCCAGAGCTGCACTCACTATTCTGCTGGTGCAGTCACTGTGTACATACATTACTTATGCTGTACTGATCCTGAGTTACATCCTGTATTATACTCCAGAGCTGCACTCACTATTCTGCTGGTGCAGTCACTGTGTACATACATTACTTATCCTGTTCTGATCCTGAGTTACATCCTGTATTATACTCCAGAGCTGCACTCACTATTCTGCTGGTGGAGTTACTCTGTACATACATTACTTATCCTGTACTGATCCTGAGTTACATCCTGTATTATACTCCAGAGCTGCACTCACTATTCTGCTGGTGCAGTCACTGTGTGCATACATTACTTATCCTGTACTGATCCTGAGTTACATCCTGTATTATACTCCAGAGCTGCACTCACTATTCTGCTGGTGCAGTCACTGTGTACATACATTACTTATCCTGTACTGATCCTGAGTTACATCCTGTATTATACTACAGAGCTGCACTCACTGTTCTGCTGGTGCAGTCACTGTGTACATACATTACTTATCCTGTACTGATCCTGAGTTACATCCTGTATTATACTCCAGAGCTGCACTCACTATTCTGCTGGTGCAGTCACTGTGTGCATACATTACTTATCCTGTACTGATCCTGAGTTACATCCTGTATTATACTCCAGAGCTGCACTCACTATTCTGCTGGTGCAGTCACTGTGTACATACATTACTTATCCTGTACTGATCCCGAGTTACATCCTGTATTATACTCCAGAGCTGCACTCACTATTCTGCTGGTGCAGTCACTGTGTGCATACATTACTTATCCAGAGTTACATCCTGTATTATACTCCAGAGCTGCACTCACTATTCTGCTGGTGCAGTCACTGTGTGCATACATTACTTATCCTGTACTGATCCTGAGTTACATCCTGTATTATACTCCAGAGCTGCACTCACTATTCTGCTGGTGCAGTCACTGTGTACATACATTACTTATCCTGTACTGATCCTGAGTTACATCCTGTATTATACTCCAGAGCTGCACTCACTATTCTGCTGATGTACTCCAGAGGTGTGGCTACAAATCCGTAGTCTTCGGAGCTGTAATTACATAACATGCCCTGCTTGTTCAGTATCTGCACAGTGTATAGCTTCGCTCTTTGATAGGTGTCTGACAACAAAATTACATTTTGAAAAGGTGCATTCAAATGTAATAACAGAACCATTTCATCATAGATGGTAGGGCTGCACGATAAATCGAAAAAGTAATCGAATCGCGATAATCGGCAAATGCGATATGGCGATTTGGCCGACCGGAAAATGCCGCGATTATTTAAGGGGCCCTGGGCACATAACTGCCTTTTGCGTGTAAAGTGTTTTACTAGTGTGTGTGGGGGTGAAACAATCTCTCTCCTAACAGGTCCGGCCTCTGTACTCACTCTGAATGCAATGCACTGCAGCGAGGTGGCCGGCCGGCGCGTGACTGACGTCACTTAGTAACGCTCCTCCCACTTCAGGAAGCAGGAGCGTTACTAAGTGACGTCAGGCGCCGGCCGGCCAGCTCGTGTAAAGTGTTTTACTAGTGTGTGTGGGGGTGAAACAATCTCTCCCCTAACAGGTCCGGCCTCTGTACTCACTCTGAATGCAATGCTCTGCAGCAAGCGGAAGCGAGGTGGCCGGCCGGCGCGTGACTGACGTCACTTAGTAACGCTCCTCCCACTTCAGGAAGCAGGAGCGTTACTAAGTGACGTCAGTCACGCGCCGGCCGGCCACCTCGCTGCCGCTCACTGCAGTGCATTGCATTCATAGTGAGTACAGAGGCCGGACCTGTTAGGAAAGAGAGTGTTTCGCTATGTGCCCAGTTTAGGACACATGAGGGGGACCAGCATAAGATGCTATATGTCTTAAGCTGGCCCCCCTCATGGCCCTATGTGTCCTCCACACATCCCCTATAACAGTGCCATCCACAGGTCCCCCATAAGTGTCCTCCACAGGTCCCCCATAAGTGTCCTCCACAGGTCCCCCATAAGTGTCCTCCACAGGTCCCCCATAAGTGTCCTCCACAGGTCCCCCATAAGTGTCCTCCACAGGTCCCCCATAAGTGTCCTCCACAGGTCCCCCATAAGTGTCCTCCACAGGTCCCCCATAAGTGTCCTCCACAGGTCCCCCATAAGTGTCCTCCACAGGTCCCCCATAAGTGTCCTCCACAGGTCCCCCATAAGTGTCCTCCACAGGTCCCCCATAAGTGTCCTCCACAGGTCCCCCATAAGTGTCCTCCACAGGTCCCCCATAAGTGTCCTCCACAGGTCCCCCATAAGTGTCCTCCACAGGTCCCCCATAAGTGTCCTCCACAGGTCCCCCATAAGTGTCCTCCACAGGTCCCCCATAAGTGTCCTCCACAGGTCCCCCATAAGTGTCCTCCACAGGTCCCCCATAAGTGTCCTCCACAGGTCCCCATAAGTGTCCTCCACAGGTCCCCCATAAGTGTCCTCCACAGGTCCCCCATAAGTGTCCTCCACAGGTCCCCCATAAGTGTCCTCCACAGGTCCCCCATAAGTGTCCTCCACAGGTCCCCCATAAGTGTCCTCCACAGGTCCCCCATAAGTGTCCTCCACAGGTCCCCCATAAGTGTCCTCCACAGGTCCCCCATAACGGAGCCCTCCACAGGTCCCCCATAACGGAGCCCTCCACAGGTCCCCCATAACGGAGCCCTCCACAGATCCCCCATAACAGCGCCCTCCACAGATCCCCCATAACAGCGCCCTCCACAGATCCCCCATAACAGCGCCCTCCACAGATCCCCCATATAACAGCGTCCTCCACAGATCCCCCATAACTATGTCATACCCAGCCGCGTCAGCGGCTCATATGGGAAAATCCAAGCAAATAGACCTCTAGCACAATTCCTTTAAAATATCGAATCGCATATCGTTATCGCAATTTTTAGGGCCCTAATCGCAATCGCACAAAATTCCCATATCGTGCAGCCCTAATAGATGGGGTGTAACGTTACATTACCCTACTTCCTGAGATTTCCCTACCTCGTAACTTCCGGTTGCACCTGAAATGACGTGAGGCGGCGTGCCGGAGTTGTGCCGATCTGCGCATGGGCAAAACAATGGTTTAGAGAAATTTCACAGCGGAGTTCAGCTGGACACTGGGACACTGCACATGCGCCGGAGAGCCTCACCAGCCTTATGGTAGGGAAAAATGATGGCCCAGTGCGCAAGCACGGCAAACTACAGAACATCCATCCGATCTCAGCGCAGGCGGTGTGGGGGTAGGGAGATCTGATGGCCATTTTTTCTGTTAAATATATTTATTTATTTGACAGAATAAATGGCCATCAGATCTTCCTACCCCCACACTGTGCAGGCGCGGAGATCGGATGGATGTCCTGTAGTTAGCTGCGCTTGCGCACTGGGCCGTAATTTTTCCCTACCATAAGGCTGGTGAGGCTCTCTGGCGCATGAGCAGTGTCCTGATGTCCAGCTGAACTCCACTGTGAGATTTCCCTAAACCGTTGTTTTGCGCATGCGCAGATCGGCACAACTCCGGCACGCCACCTCACGTAATTTCTGGTGCGACCGGAAGTTACGAGGTAGGGAAATCTCACGAAGTAGGGTAATGTAACGTTACACCGGCATCGCTGGTCATGGAGCTGACGGTGTTTTAATGACTTCATCTTTCCCCTTGTCACGCTGTCCCCACCGAACCTGTCAATCACGGTTAATTGCTCCATGTTTTCTCCAGTCTCACAAGTCTTCGATGCCATCCTATCCTTCGAATCACATATCCAAGTCCTTACTACCTCCTACAACTGAAAACATCTCTCATATCCACATACTCTCATCATCTCCTGGCTGGACTACTGCATCATCCTCCTCTGCGGCCTCCCATCTCACACTCTTGTGCCCCTCCGATCCATCCATGCTGCCCGTTATTGCTCCTTGCCCCTGTTTCTTCTCTGGCTCCTCATTGCCCTGCCAGTCTAGTTCAAAACACTAACAGCGACCTGCTCTCCCGATACCTCCTCACAGGACCTCCTCCTCTCAGGACCTCCTCCTCTCAGGACCTCCTCCTCTCAGGACCTCCTCCTCTCAGGACCTCCTCCTCTCAGGACCTCCTCCTCTGTTCCTCGCACATTCATCTACAAGCTTTCTCACGTGCACCCCCCATACTCTGGAACTCGCTAACCCAGCACATCCGACTCTCCCCCAACATCCAAACCTAAAAAGCCACCTGAAACCCCACCCAATAAGGCCCCAGACAGCCCGGCGATCCTACGGTCTCCTGCCCTTGTAAGCTCTGGCTGCAGGGTCCTCTGCCCCTTTGTATCAGTCTGGTATTCTATTATGTATGTGAGCCCCTGGAGTAACAGTAGTGAGCAGGCCCTGGTCTCGCCAGTCATCAGACCTCGGGGTTTATAGCAGGAAATAGTTTATTAGAAAATGCTTCATGTAAACAAATAATACATTCAAATTGATAACAATTCATCGAAGTGCAATAGAGTCCAAAAAGAGCTGCAGCCTACGCGCCATCACTGCCGAGGTCTCTGCGCCAATGTGATCACATGAACCTGCAAGGTAAAAGTAGGAGTGGGGTGTACGAGCCTGCGTACAAAAATTCAAGTTTTAACACAAAAGTAATTTTTATCTCTAACTCCAAACCAACTGGTTCCGATCGGACAACGAGCAAGTGACGAGGAGGCACAAAGTCGTTGACTGCCGATAAATCCTTGCACAAAACGCCCCAGTGTCCAGATGCCACGTTCCAGAGCCGCTTATTAAGGCAGAAATTAGAAATGAAAATCTGAGTTCTAGATTGGTTTTAATCTATCACTTTATACATCTCCATTCCAAAGAAAGTCAAGTATTTCCTCCAGGCATCCAGCGGCCTCTTCAGAGGACGGATAAGTCGTGGCAGGACTTGGATTTCTGTTTGAAGGCCATCTTTTTGTTATTTTTGGCTACAATCCTCCCCAGGAATCTCTTGGCTTTCTTGCCTATGCTCTCCCTCCTCTTGCTGCTGGCCATTCTCCTGGCGTTGTCCTCTTTGCTGTCTTTGCGGAGCCTGATCTGACGCACAATGCCCTCGAAAAGGTCTTTGACATTGTGGTGGAGGGAAGCCGAGGTCTCGATGAACTTGCAATCGAATACCACAGCACAGGCGCGACCCTCTGTAAGAATATGGGAAGAGTGTTAGAAGGAAAAAGGAGCCCCCCGACCAAAGCTGCCCTCACACGTGGCCTCCTCCTATCCTGCACCACTTATGAGAAAGCCTTTGGGCACAAGAAGATAGCGCTTCCAATGACTGCAATCAACCACACAGATGCCCAATGTTAGCATGGGCACTGGCATCTGTAGAGCCGGCCATACACCCCTCATACACACACTCAGCATGCATGTCTTCTGAATGGGGAGAGGGGGGAAAGCTGCAAGACGAAGACTGCAACTCCTACTGAAGCTGCAGCGCCCTGCACCACAGCTACTAAGTAGACAACCAGTGCGGAGCTTGCAGGAATGCCACGGCTCCCACTGCTGACTGGTGATAATAGTCATTATCTATTCTCTGCAGACACAATATTCCGAACCCAAAACGCCACCAAGTCTGCGACCTCTTCAGAAATGGTTGCAGTCCTCTCTGCTCACCTTCCACAGACACCTCCCGTGACCGCACCAGATCGCTCTTATTTCCCACTAGGATGATGGGGATATCCTCGGACTGGCGAGCTCTGCGCAGCTGGATTCGGAGCTCGGACGCTTTCTCGAAGCTGGCTTTGTCTGTCACTGAGTACACGATGACATAAGCGTCTCCCATTTTCATGCACTGATTGTGCAGCCAGTGGTTGTCATCCTAGAAGCAGAAATGTCACATGGTAATTATCACCCGTCCGTCACTTAGGGGGAAATTGTTTATGCAAATGAGGAAAGTGGCTCCGTGAGCAGAAAGCACATGGTCTCTGGGGGGTTAATTAGCGGCTGATCATCTCCTCAAATAACAGGTGCACCCCCTGCTGGACGTCATATACTTAACACGTCAGCAAATATGGACATTCAACCTCGGAAACCTCCATATGTAGGGATACAATGTACAGAAGCAAATGAATCAACTTTACTCAAAGTCCATTTTATATACTTTATATCTACATAAAATCTCCATGAACTGTGCAGCCACCTTGTAAATGCATGACATTACTGATTATACTCCAGAGCTGCATTCACAATTCTACTGTCAGCAACCTTGTGGACCCCCTAAGAACCTATTGGGCTCCTATAATGCGGGGGAGAAAGCTGTGTGCAGACACTGAACAAGCAGGGAATTCTGCCAGGAGATTTCAGTTCTGAAGCCTTCAGAATTCTGATTACAGCTCTGGAGTACAATACAGACAGCACTAGATAAATATTGTAATGTATTTACAATGTGACTTTGTATGTTTAATATTGGGGTTTATAACGTACCTGCTCCCAAATATCGAAGACTAACAGACTGGCTTCCTCTCCGTCCACCACAATCGATCTGTCATATGTATTTCCTGGAAAAAGGAAACCAATTTGATTAGTGAGTTGCCTGCAGCATAACCATCCACAATGTGGGTTGTAGTCATGCACTAAAGGGTTAAACTGTCACATTAGGTGACAAGCAGCTCAGCTTTCCAAGAATAACTGGAGTCAGGAAGGAGGGCGTCATCTGGTCAGGATGGGAGATTGCACTAATATGATACGCGTCAGGGAGTGCACTGTACTGACAGCTACCGCAGTCCCCGAGCTGTCAGCGGACACTGGGCGCATGTACAGCGGGATCGATAACGTCCGAAGGAGCCACAAACCCTGTGGTGGTCTACACATCGAGAGTGCAAGCAGGGCTATACATTATATGGCCACTGAGGCTGGCACTGTCACCGGTAACTGTGGCTGTCACCAATATGGCCACTGAGGCTGGCACTGTCACCGGTAACTATGGCTGTCAGTAATATAGGCACTGACACTGGCACCGTCACCAGTAACTGTGGCTGTCAGTAATATAGGCTCTGAGGCTGGCACTGTGACTGGTAACTGTGGCTTGTCAGTAATATGGCCACTGTGGCTGGCACCGTCACCGGTAACTATGGCTGTCAGTAATATAGTCACTGAGGCTGGCACCATCACCGGTAACTGTGGCTGTCACTAATATGGCTGCTGAGGCTGGCACAGTCACCAGTAACTGTGGCTGTCACTAATATGGCCACTGTGGCTGGCACCATCACCGGTAACTATGGCTGTCAGTAATATAGTCACTGAGGCTGGCACCGTCACTGGTAACTGTGGCTGTCACCAATATGACCACTGAGGCTGGCACCGTCACTGGTAACTGTGGCTGTCACCAATATGACCACTGAGGCTGGCACTGTCACCGGTAACTATGGCTGTCAGTAATAAAAGGCACTGAGGCTGGCACCGTCACTGGTAACTGTGGCTGTCACCAATATGACCACTGAGGCTGGCACTGTCACCGGTAACTATGGCTGTCAGTAATATAGGCACTGACACTGGCACCGTCACCAGTAACTGTGGCTGTCAGTAACATGGCCACTGAGGCTGGCACCGTCACCAGTAACTGTGGCTGTCACTAATATGGCCACTGTGGCTGGCACCGTCACCGGTAACTATGGCTGTCAGTAATATAGTCACTGAGGCTGGCACAGTCACTGGTAATTGTGGCTGTCACCAATATGGCCACTGAGGCTGGCACCGTCACCAGTAACTGTGGCTGTCACTAATATGGCCACTGTGGCTGGCACTATCACCGGTAACTATGGCTGTCAGTAATATAGCCACTGAGGCTGGCACCATCACCGGTAACTATGGCTGTCAGTAATATGGCCACTGAGGCTGGCACTGTCACTGGTAACTGTGGCTTGTCAGTAATATAGCCACTGAGGCTGGCACAGTCACTGGTAACTGTGGCTGTCAGTAATATGGCCACTGAGGCTCGCACCGTCACCGGTAACTGTGGCTGTCAGTTATATGGCTGCTGAGGCTGGCACCGTCACTGGTAACTGTGGCTGTCAGTAATATGGCCACTGAGGCTGGTACCGTCACCGGTAACTGTGGCTGTCAGTAACATGGCCACTGAGGCTGGCACCGTCACCGGTAACTGTGGCTGTCAGTAACATGGCCACTGAGGCTGGCACCGTCACTGGTAACTGTGGCTGTCAGTAACATGGCCACTGAGGCTGGCACCGTCACCGGTAACTGTGGCTGTCACCAATATGGCCACTGAGGCTGGCACAGTCACTGGTAACTGTGGCTGTCACCAATATGGCCACTGAGGCTGGCACCGTCACCGATAACTGTGGCTGTCAGTAATATGGCCACTGAGGCTGGCACGTCACTGGTAACTGTGGCTGTCAGTTATATGGCTGCTGAGGCTCGCACCGTCACCGGTAACTGTGGCTGTCAGTAATATGGCCACTGAGGCTGGCACCATCACCGGTAACTGTGGCTGTCAGTAATATGGCCACTGAGGCTGGCATTGTCACCAGTAACTGTGGCTGTCAGTAATATGGCCACTGAGGCTCGCACCGTCACTGGTAACTGTGGCTGTCAGTAATATGGCCACTGAGGCTGGCACTGTCACTGGTAACTGTGGCTGTCAGTTATATGGCTGCTGAGGCTCGCACCGTCACTGGTAACTGTGGCTGTCAGTAATATGGCCACTGAGGCTGGCATTGTCACCAGTAACTGTGGCTGTCAGTTATATGGCTGCTGAGGCTGGCACCGTCACTGGTAACTGTGGCTGTCAGTAATATGGCCACTGAGGCTGGCATTGTCACCAGTAACTGTGGCTGTCAGTTATATGGCTGCTGAGGCTCGCACCGTCACCGGTAACTGTGGCTGTCAGTAATATGGCCACTGAGGCTGGCATTGTCACCAGTAACTGTGGCTGTCAGTTATATGGCTGCTGAGGCTGGCACAGTCACTGGTAACTGTGGCTGTCAGTAATATGGCCACTGAGGCTGGCACCATCACTGGTAACTGTGGCTGTCAGTAATATGGCCACTGAGGCTGGCACAGTCACCGATAACTGTGGCTGTCAGTAGTATGGCCACTGAGGGTGGCACAGTCACTGGTAACTGTGGCTGTCACCAATATGGCCACTGAGGCTCGCACCGTCACCGGTAACTGTGGCTGTCAGTAATATGGCCACTGAGGCTGGCACCGTCACTGGTAACTGTGGCTGTCAGTAATATGGCCACTGAGGCTGGCATTGTCACCAGTAACTGTGGCTGTCAGTTATATGGCTGCTGAGGCTGGCACTGGCACATGAACACTGTCACTCCACATACATCTGGCCGTAGAAAGTCTTAGGATTGCTGCTGTGACCCTGGGAGAATGTGTGGACAGGATCCGTCCTGGGGTCTCCATGAGTGATCACAGAGAACAAAAGCCAAAAACGTTACTTTACTTCCTTGAATTGATCCTTTTGCTTCTACATTTTGAGGTTTGGGGAACTTTCTGTGAGAACATTTTTGACCTCTTACCTGCCTCCTCTACATCTGGTAGATCCTCCACTCCACCAAAAATCCTGGCCAAGCTAGACTTGCCAACCCCGTGTTCCCCAAGCAGAATGACTTTAAAGAGCTGATCTTCAGAGTCGCTTCCAGAGGAGATGACAGAGTCTGAGGAGTCGGAGTTCCAGCTTTCTTGGGGCTCGTCAGTTGGGTTATAGGAGGGGCAGCGCATCAGCTTGGCCAGCTCGCTGGCTTTAGAACTTCCATGTAACTCCTTATCGTCTACCGGCATGCTCCTCCGGTGGAGCTGCTGGTGCACAGCGAATGGCATGCTCCCTCGCCTCTTCTCCAGACTCTTGGTCCTGTCGCTACGGTTCAGGGTCATGTCTTAAAGGAAAAGAAGACAGTTATGAGTTTCTGGGGGCTGACGCGTTCTTAACCATGTTATTTCATATTAACCCCTTGATGCACATGTTAACAGTTTCGCCTCCTTCCAACTGTATCAGCTGTCATTACAGCTGGTCTGCTGGGGAGGCATCATGGATGGAACGCAGCCTCCAGGATGAGCAGCCTGGTAAAGAACAGTATATACATCTGCAGAACCTGGATGTATCTGGTTTCCTGCAGAATGCACCCGCTGGCATTGACTAGCTTTTGCTTCAGCAAACCCTAGAACTTGACAGGTGAATGACATGTAAAGGAGACAATAAATACTTAGCAGATGGAGTAAATGACACTTACTGAGTGGGTGAGCGGAGGCGATAGTGTTAGGTCCCTGGGTCTCAGGAGGTGCTCCTCTGTGCTGCTCATGCTGCTCGCTGTGCTCTTATGTATGCCAGAGGGGCTAGCACCATGGTGACGTCACCGCCAGCCCAGCATATGAGAGCCCTGAACCCTCCCTACTTCCATATTAGTCCACGGTGTGACATCACCGGCTCCCCTGCTTAGTCAAAGCTACGGGTCCTGCCTCGTGGCACAAGACCCTGAACATCTGCCATCCTCCATGAGCTGGCGGGCTAATTCTGCCATGTGATGCTGAATGAGCGTCTCCATGCAGAGGAGAAGGAGATTCTTCTGGTCAGATCGACCCTTAGACCTTGTTCACACAGTGTTACGGATTCTCTCAGGGTCTGTTCAGGAATAGAAATGTTGGTTTCAGTCAGTTTTGTCTGTGATTGCGTTCAGAATTTTCTGCGTGGGTGCAATCCGTTTTTTAAGCATTTTTCACGCTCATGAGAAAAAAAACTAAAGAATAACAATCTACATCTCAGAGCGACCATCAGTGAAAAACACATTGTATCCAGACACAATCCGTTTTTTACTGTAGCCCCATTCACTTCTATGGAACTAGAGCTGCTTGAGAAACGCAAACTATAGAAGATGCTGCGATTTTTCCTGAACGCAGAACTGATGCGTAAATATTTCAGACCCACGGACATGACTGGCTCAGGATTCAGTCCGGATGCTACGCGCAGAAAGCTCTTGGACGTGGTTCCATGTGTAGGGAAAATCCTTCCTTCTATTTCCCTTACATCACAAATCCACTTCTGTTTTGGGCTCAAAAACAGCCACAAACACAGATTTATTTTTTTAAGTGTAACTGCCGTTTTATTTTTGTTTGTGTGATGTATCTGGGCAGTGATGCTTCTTTCTAATATACTTTAGTTAATGACATTATACATTTTTATCTGTGGCCCATTTTGTCCTCTGGTTACGGTGCCCAGCACGGACTTATGTAAGCAGAAGACGAGGAGCGCTGCTACCGCTCGAAATGGGCCACTTTACAGCTGTTTTTCTTAAAGAAATGTACAATTTAATTAATGTAAATTACAAAAATGCTGCCCCTACACATTACACAAATGAAAATAAAACGGCAGGTGCACTTTACAGCAATGTGTGAAGTCAACTCCCAGATGACACAGCAAATATTGACCATTTAAAAATCTCTTGTTTATTCTGCAGCTGAAACTGTCAGGATGGCGATTCTGGCGCAGATCTTCCGTCTCAATGCCAAGGTGCTGCTCGCAGTTTAGTCCCATTAAATGGAGACTGATATCAGTCACATATAATGTAATGTCTGGAGGTTATATCAGAGCTGGAGCGTTATAAGAGGAGCGGCTGATATCAGTCACATATGATGTATTGCCACTGGAGGTTATATCAGCGCTGGAGCGTTATAAGAGGAGCGGCTGATATCAGTCACATATGATGTAATGTCTGGAGGTTATATCAGTACTGGAGCGTTATAAGAGGAGCGGCTGATATCAGTCACATATAATGTAATGTCTGGAGGTTATATCAGAGCTGGAGCGTTATAAGAGGAGCGGCTGATATCAGTCACATATGATGTATTGCCACTGGAGGTTATATCAGCGCTGGAGCGTTATAAGAGGAGCGGCTGATATCAGTCACATATAATGTATTGCCACTGGAGGTTATATCAGCGCTGGAGCGACTGATATCAGTCATGTATAGAAGGGTTGCAGCAGTGGAGATATGTGACATACAGTAGTGATCATGGAGGGCAGGGAAGTTTCTGAATTTACGGTCACTCATCCCATTCAGCACATGGCAGAATTCGCCCGCCAGCTCATGGAGGATGGCAGATGTTCAGGGTCTTGTGCCACGAGGCAGGACCCGTAGCTTTGTAAATGCAAGAGACTGACTAAGCAGGGGAGCCGGTGATGTCACACCGTGGACTGTCTCCCTATACTGTGAATAATGGCTCTCTTTTATATCCCTACACTATCTTTAAGCTGTCCCTGCTCTCTTCCTATAGTGTGGATAAAGCCTCCCTGTTATATTCCTACACTATCTCTAAGCTGTCCCTGCTCTCTCCCTATAGTGTGGATAATGCCTCCCTATAATATCTCTACACTATTTCTAAGCTGTCCCTGATCTCTCCCTTTAGTGTGGCTAAAGCCTCCCTAATATAACCCTACACTATCTCTAAGCTGTCCCTGCTCTCTCCCTATAATGTGGATAAAGCCTCCCTATTATATACCTACACTATCTCTAAGCTGTCCCTGCTCTCTCCCTGTAGTGTGGATAATGGCTCTCTATTCTATCCCTACACTATCTCTAAGCTGTCCCTGCTCTCTCGCTATAGTGTGGATAAAGCCTCCCTAGTATATAGCTACACTATCTCTAAGCTGTCCCTGTTGTCTCCCTATAGTGTGGATAATGGCTCTCTATTATATCCTTACACGATCTCTAAGCTGTCCCTGCTCGCACTATAGTTTCCATAATGGCTCTCTATTATATCCCTACACTATCTCTAAGCTGTCCCTGCTCTCTCCCTATAGTGTGGAAAATGCCTCCCTATAATATATCTACACTATTTCTAAGCTGTCCCTGATCTCTCCCTTTAGTGTGGCTAAAGCCTCCCTAATATAACCCTACATTATCTCTAAGCTGTCCCTGCTCTCTCCCTGTAGTGTGGATAATGGCTCTCTATTCTATCCCTACACTATCTCTAAGCTGTCCCTGCTCTCTCGCTATAGTGTGGATAATGGCTCTCTATTATATCCTTACACGATCTCTAAGCTGTCCCTGCTCTCACTATAGTTTCCATAATGGCTCTCTATTATATCCCTACAATATCTCTAAGCTGTCCCTGCTCTCGCCCTATAGTGTGGATAATTCTTCCCTATTATATCTCTACACTATTTCTAAGCTGTCCCTGCTCTCTCCCTGTAGTGTGGATAAAGCCTCCCTATTATATCCCTACACTATCTCTAAGCTGTCCCTGCTCTCTCCCTATAGTGTGGATAATTCCTCCCTATTATATCTCTACACTATTTCTAAGCTGTCCCAGACTCTCCCTATAGTGTATCTAATTCCTCCCTATTATATGTCTACACTATTTTTAAGCTGTCCCTGATCTCTCCCTATAGTGTGTATAAAGCCTCCCTAATATAACCCTACACTATCTCTAAGCTGTCCCTGCTCTCTCCCTATTATATCCCTACACTATTTCAAAGCTGTCCCTGCTCTCTCCCTATAGTGTGGATAATTCCTCCCTATTATATCTCTACACTATTTCTAAGCTGTCACTGATCTCTCCCTATAGTGTGGATAAAGCCTCACTAATATAACCCTACACTATCTCTAAGCTGTCCCTGCTCTCTCCCTATTATATCCCTACCATTTCAAAGCTGTCCCTGCTCTCTCCCTATAGTGTGGATAATGGCTCTCTATTATATACCTACGTTATCTCTAAGCTGTCCCTGCTCTCTTCCTATAGTGTGTATAAAGCCTCCCTATTATATAGCTACACTATCTCTAAGCTGTCCCTGCTGTCTCCCTATACTGTGGATAATGGCTCTCTATTATAACCCTATACTATCTTTAAGCTGTCCCTGCTCTCCCTATAGTGTGGATAATGGCTCTCTATTAGAGCCCTACAATATCTCTAAGCTGTCCCTGCTCTCTCCCTATAGTGTGGACAAAGCCTCCCTGTTATATTCCTATGCTATCTCTAAGCTGTCCCTGCTCTCTCCCTATTATATCCCTACACTATTTCAAAGCTGTCCCTGCTCTCTCCCTATAGTGTGGATAAAGCCTCCCTATTATATAGCTACACTATCTCTAAGCTGTCCCTGCTGTCTCCCTATAGTGTGGATAATGGCTCTCTATTATAACCCTATACTATCTTTAAGCTGTCCCTGCTCTCCCTATAGTGTGGATAATGGCTCTCTATTAGAGCCCTACAATATCTCTAAGCTGTCCCTGCTCTCTCCCTATAGTGTGGACAAAGCCTCCCTGTTATATTCCTATGCTATCTCTAAGCTGTCCCTGCTCTCTCCCTATTATATCTCTACACTATTTCAAAGCTGTCCCTGCTCTCTCCCTATAGTGTGGATAAAGCCTCCCTATTATATAGCTACACTATCTCTAAGCTGTCCCTGCTGTCTCCCTATAGTGTGGATAATGGCTCTCTATTATATCCCTACACTATCTCTTAGCTGTCCCTGATCTCTCCCTATAGTGTGGATAATGGATCTGTATTATATCCCTACGCTATCTCGAAGATGTTCCTGCTCTCTTCCTATAGTGTAAATAAAGCCTCCCTATTATATAGCTACACTATATCTAAGCTGTCCCTGCTGTCTCCCTATACTGTGGATAATGGCTCTCTATTATAACCCTATACTATCTTTAAGCTGTCCCTGCTCTCCCTATAGTGTGGATAATGGCTCTCTATTAGAGCCCTACAATATCTCTAAGCTGTCCCTGCTCTCTCCCTATAGTGTGGACAAAGCCTCCCTGTTATATTCCTATGCTATCTCTAAGCTGTCCCTGCTCTCTCCCTATTATATCCCTACACTATTTCAAAGCTGTCCCTGCTCTCTCCCTATAGTGTGGATAAAGCCTCCCTATTATATAGCTACACTATCTCTAAGCTGTCCCTGCTGTCTCCCTATAGTGTGGATAATGGCTCTCTATTATATCCCTACACTATCTCTTAGCTGTCCCTGATCTCTCCCTATAGTGTGGATAATGGATCTGTATTATATCCCTACGCTATCTCGAAGATGTTCCTGCTCTCTTCCTATAGTGTAAATAAAGCCTCCCTATTATATAGCTACACTATCTCTAAGCTGTCCCTGCTGTCTCCCTATACTGTGGATAATGGGTCTCTATTATATCCCTACAATATCTTTAAGATGTCCCTGCTCTCTCCCTATAGTGTGGATAAAGCCTCCCTGTTATATTCCTACACTATCTCTAAGCTTTCCCTGCTCTTTCCCTATAGTGTGGATAATGGCTCTCTATTATATCCCTACACTATCTTTAAGCTGTCCCTGCTCTCCCTATAGTGTGGATAATGGCTCTCTATTATATCCCTACAATATCTCTAAGCTGTCCCTGCTCTCTCCCTATAGTGTGTATAATTCCTCCCTATTATATCTCTACACTATTTCTAAGCTGTCCCTGATTTCTCCCTATAGTGTGGATAAAGCCTCCCTATTATATGCATGCACTATCTCTAAGCTTTCTCTGCTCTTTCCCTATAGTGTGGATAAAGCCTCCCTCATTTAACCCTACACTATCTCTAAGCTGTCCCTGCTCTCTCTTTGCATTGTGGATAAAGCCTCCATATTATATCTCTACACTATTTCTAAGCTTTCCCTGCTCTTTCCCTATAGTGTGGATAAAGCCTCCCTAATATACCTCTCCCCTCATCATGTGCCAGTAACAAGAGCCCCCCCAATGTGCCAGTAAAACAATTGTACATAAAAAAAATAAACACTTATACTTACCTCCATATCAGCGATGCGATGGCGGCCTCTTCCGGCCTGTGTCCCGCGATGTAGGGCTCAGGCGGCGCGATGACGTCATCGCGCCACCTGCGCTGACCTCTGATAGGCTGCCGGCCTAGTGCCTGCAGCCTATCAGAGGAAGGGGAAGGGACACGCCTCTCCCTCCCCTGCCCGCCGCACAGCCATACAGATGACTATGGAGATGAGCGCAATGGAAGCGATTAACTCCCTGTGCCCCGCCGCCGCCTCCCCCCCACTTCTGAGCAGCTCGGGGGGACAATTGCCCCGTTGCGCATTCCCCCCCCCCCCGCATCTGCCAGTGGTTTGTACACATTACATGACTTCACTCTAGGACGGAGCGGACGGCAGATGCCTCGTCTGTGTGCCTGGGAGGAGAACCTGACTCCGTTACATTGGCCTGGATTGGGTTACAGCTAGAAGTCATGCAAAATGCAGGGTGACCAGGCAATCCCTGTAGGCTGATGCTGCCCTGCTGACGTGTCGCCATGACAGGTGCATCTCAGCCCAGAAGCCTCTGATTCCTGTCACCAGAATAACCTGCAGGAGTCATCATCTGAGTCTACAGCGTCTCCGGGTGTGTGAGGCCGCAGAATGAGTCAGGACCCCCATGAGTCAAAGGGGCTTTACATCTCGGACTCCGTCAGCTCAGTTCCGGTCCCGGTATGTGGCAGCGCACGCTGGAACCTGGACACGAAAAGGAGGTTTTCATACCTGAGATGCATCCAAAACTGAAAATGAAAACTCTGATGAAAAATCTTTGTTTTGTGTCTACAGCTCCGGTGAAAAGCTATGTCTTTAAATAAGACCATGTTCGAGCCCAGAGAAGTTACCAGCCGTCACAGGCAGGAGCTTCCATTATGGTTCTTTACATCTATATAATATAATATCACATGTAGATCTATAACATGACATCTGTTCAGCCTGAGGCTTCCATTTACTGTAACTATTTTAGGCAATCCTCAATCCTGCGTCCTGTCACCTCCCTGGGCAAAATGCGTCCTGCCCTTCCTGTAAAGTCTCTGCCCTATCAATGACACTGATACCGAGTCCTCACGTCCACCAGTACTGCCAGTAAAATAAGGACTGGGCAGGCGGTCAATTTGTCAACACCAAAAACAGATTAACGTTCTGTTCTTCAGATTAAAATACTTTCTTGAAAAATATGTTTACTTAAAGAAAGTATTTGTAACGGGGTGCCGAAGGTCTCCCATCGGCCGCAGACCTGCTGCTTAGCTTCGGGAGCGAGGATCTGTGTTTCACCTCGTTCCCAGGGCGGCTTTGCTAGCTGGGAGGCTCCCTGCTCCTAGGTCTTCCTTGAGCGCCGAGCTGATCACTCAGTGCTCGACTGGTCGGTCTGTCGGTCATGTGACGCTGGCCACGTCACATGACCCTCACTCCCCACTATAAATACAGGACGCCTGCTGGCTACAGGTCGCCTGTTAATTTAGGTTCCTGGTGTTTGTTGGATACCTGTGTACTTACCTGATCCTGTTCATTGACGATCCTTTGCCTGCTCCTCCTGGTATTTTGACCTCGGCTTCCACCTGACTATTCTTTGCGGACTCCTTTGGTACTTCTCGACTCTCCTGGTATTTATGACCCCGGCTTCTCCTGACCATTCTTTGCTTATCCCTCTGTATTGCGTTGTCCTCTTAGTTTTGACCCGTTCCGTTCACTATCCGTTATTTGTCTTGTCTGTCCTTCCCGCACGTATCCTAAGTTAAGGACTGACGTCCAGTTGTCCCCTGTCATCAGGACTGAGGCAAGTAGGCAGGGCCAGGGGTGAGGGTGGAGCGCAGTGGTCACTATCCTCCGCCCTGTGTGTGTACGTGACGTTACAGTATTATAATTTTACATACATTGGAGTTACTCTACTCTAAATCAATTTCAATACAATCATATAATTATACTTCCTAGAGATTCTATATCAATCTATATCTGTAAAGAATAAATCAAGGCAACCGGACGTCCTGTAGATTTCTTGAAAACGTTTCACTCGTTCTTCCAACGAGCTTTCTCAATTCTGAGTGACTGTACAAGAATTCTCTGGGAATAAATATGTAACTGAATCCACATCTGGTAATTATACCCAGCATGGGGTCAGAGGTCATTATACCCAGCATGGGGTCAGAGGTCATTATACCAAGCATGGGGTCAGAGGTCATTATACCCAGCATGGGGTCAGAGGTCATTATACCCAGCATGGGGTCAGAGGTCATTATACCCAGCATGGGGTCAGAGGTCATTATACCCAGCATGGGGTCAGAGGTCATTATACCCAGCATGGGGTCAGAGGTCATTATACCCAGCATGGGGTCACAGGTGTTGATACCATTATCCTAATTGGAGTCAGTAGGTGATAAAGACTTCCCAGAAAAAGGTGTCAAGACAGCATTGTATGTGGCAGACAATAGATGTCTAACCCCCCCGCCTCTATTCAAGCTTGGCTTCTCCATTTTTTACGTAGATGGCCTCTGTCTGCCACATACAATGCTGTCTTGACACCTTTTTCTGGGAAGTCTTTATCACCTACTGACTCCAATTAGGATAATGGTATCAACACCTGTGACCCCATGCTGGGTATAATGACCTCTGACCCCATGCTGGGTATAATGACCTCTGACCCCATGCTGGGTATAATGACCTCTGACCCCATGCTTGGTATAATGACCTCTGACCCCATGCTGGGTATAATGACCTCTGACCCCATGCTGGGTATAATGACCTCTGACCCCATGCTGGGTATAATGACCTCTGACCCCATGCTGGGTATAATTACCAGATGTTGATTGTTACATATTTTTTCCCAGAGAATTCTTGTACAGTCACTCAGAATTGAGAAAGCTCGTTGGAAGAACGAGTGAAACGTTTTCAAGAAATCTACAGGACGTCCGGTTGCCTTGATTTATTCTTTACAAATATACCATGACCTGGATAAATGAGAACCTTCACAGATATATCAATCTATGTAAAGATTAAATTACTTTCCGAGGAGGCAGTATTATAGTAGTTATATCCTTGTACATAGGAGCAGTATTATAGTAGTTATATTCTTGTACATAGGAGCAGTATTATAGTAGTTATATTCTTGTACATAGGAGCAGTATTATAGTAGTTATATTCTTGTACATAGGAGGCAGTATTATAGTAGTTATATTCTTGTACATAGGAGCAGTATTATAGTAGTTATATTCTTGTACATAGGAGCAGTATTATAGTAGTTATATTCTTGTACATAGGAGCAGTATTATAGTAGTTATATTCTTGTACATAGGAGGCAGTATTATAGCAGTTATATTCTTGTACATAGGAGCAGTATTATAGTAGTTATATTCTTGTACATAGGAGGCAGTATTATAGTAGTTATATTCTTGTACATAGGAGCAGTATTATAGTAGTTATATTCTTGTACATAGGAGGCAGTATTATAGTAGTTATATTCTTGTACATAGGAGCAGTATTATAGTAGTTATATTCTTGTACATAGGAGGCAGTATTATAGTAGTTATATTCTTGTACATAGGAGCAGTATTATAGTAGTTATATTCTTGTACATAGGAGGCAGTATTATAGTAGTTATATTCTTGTACATAGGAGGCAGTATTATAGTAGTTATATTCTTGCACATAGGAGCAGTATTATAGTAGTTATATTCTTGTACATAGGAGGCAGTATTATAGTAGTTATATTCTTGTACATAGGAGCAGTATTATAGTAGTTATATTCTTGCACATAGGAGCAGTATTATAGTAGTTATATTCTTGTACATAGGAGCAGTATTATAGTAGTTATATTCTTGTACATAGGAGCAGTATTATAGTAGTTATATTCTTGCACATAGGAGCAGTATTATAGTAGTTATATTCTTGTACATAGGAGGCAGTATTATAGTAGTTATATTCTTGTACATAGGAGCAGTATTATAGTAGTTATATTCCTGTACATAGGAGCAGTATTATAGCAGTTATATTCCTGTACATAGGAGCAGTATTATAGCAGTTATATTCTTGTACATAGGAGGCAGTAATATAGTAGTTATATTCTTGTACATAGGGAGCAGTATTATAGTAGTTATATTCCTGTACATAGGAGGCAGTATTATAGTAGTTATATTCCTGTACATAGGAGGCAGTATTATAGCAGTTATATTCCTGTACATAGGAGCAGTATTATAGCAGTTATATTCCTGTACATAGGAGCAGTATTATAGCAGTTATATTCTTGTACATAGGAGGCAGTATTATAGTAGTTATATTCCTGTACATAGGAGGCAGTATTATAGTAGTTATATTCCTGTACATAGGAGCAGTATTATAGCAGTTATATTCCTGTACATAGGAGCAGTATTATAGCAGTTATATTCTTGTACATAGGAGGCAGTATTATAGTAGTTATATTCCTGTACATAGGAGGCAGTATTATAGTAGATATATTCTTGTACATAGGAGGCAGTATTATAGTAGTTATATTCCTGTACATAGGAGGCAGTATTATAGTAGTTATATTCCTGTACATAGGAGCAGTATTATAGTAGTTATATTCCTGTACATAGGAGCAGTATTATAGTAGTTATATTCCTGTACATAGGAGGCAGTATTATAGTAGTTATATTCCTGTACATAGGAGGCAGTATTATAGTAGTTATATTCCTGTACATAGGAGCAGTATTATAGCAGTTATATTCCTGTACATAGGAGCAGTATTATAGCAGTTATATTCTTGTACATAGGAGCAGTATTATAGCAGTTATATTCCTGTACATAGGAGCAGTATTATAGTAGTTATATTCTTGTACATAGGAGGCAGTATTATAGTAGTTATATTCTTGTACATAGGAGGCAGTATTATAGTAGATATATTCCTGTACATAGGAGCAGTATTATAGTAGTTATATTCTTGTACATAGGAGCAGTATTATAGTAGTTATATTCTTGTACATAGGAGGCAGTATTATAGTAGATATATTCTTGTACATAGGAGGCGGTGTTCTAGTAGTTACTGTATATTCTTGTACATAGGAGGCAGTATTATAGTAGTTATATTCTTGTACATAGGAGGCAGTAATATAGTAGTTATATTCTTGTACATAGGAGCAGTATTATAGTACTTTTATTCTTGTCCATAGGAGAGGATAGACGTGTGCTGCTGAGCTCCCTGCAGGGAGGGGACATGGCTTCTGACCCAGGTGGAGGGAAGCTCGGCTGTTGATCCTGGGAGAGCCCAGAGTCTGGAGTGTGGCCTGCAGCATGGAGGGGAGAGTTTGGAAATGGTGGCTGGTGAGTCTTCTGAATGCAGCAATGTTTCTGATTTGAACATAAATGTGACCAGGAAAAATGTATTTAAACTTGAAATGAAGATCCACAGATTAAGAGATGAAATTAGCAAAGAGTCTGATCCTAAAACAAAGCTGATGAGGTGTGAGTGTCTGGATGATTGCACGCGTGAGCTGGCTGAACTGAAGGGGAGTCTGGAGGAAGATAAAAGTATAATATCTAAAATACAAAACTACAGCATTCAACGCAGGTGCGGTGAGGGAAAGACGCTCGCAGGCTGCCAGCTTCCTCACCGCGCCTGCGCTGAATGCTGAACAGCGCAAGATTTCACCAGAGCACAGGCTGGCAGACAGATGCGAGCGCTGCCTGTCCCTGTCAATCAGGACTTGCAGGCGACAAAGGTGGGAGAAGGGAGCCTCTAGGAGCAGGCGCAGGCAGTAGGCGGTACTGCGCGTGCGTGAGATTTCCGCCGGACTTACTGAAGATTCCAGGTGCGTGGCTTGAATGAATTGGTCGGCCCTTTGGTGGGAGTTTTTTCTGCTGCATTGCCGCTTCAGCTTTTCAAGGTGACCAGCCCCCTGCCCCCTCTTTTATCCTTTGTTTGTGTTTTCAAAATACCAGTTTGATATTATCAGTGATGAGCGGCAGGGGCAAAATTGGCAATTGGAAAATTTTCAATAAAAATTTGCGATACGAAACTTTGCGATCAACACTACTCCTAAAGTCAAAGATATTGCAGCCTTCTCATTGGCCCAAAAGCAAGAAGCAGTGAGGGATCATGGGTACTGATGGAAAAAAATCTAGAATATTCGCGATTACAATGATATAGCCCTATATTCTAGATGTTCATGAATTCTTTAAGTGCCAATATTCACAATAAAAATTTGCGATTAGAATATTCGAAATCCACACTAGTTATTATAAAATATATATATATTGTAAATAAAGAACAATGAATAATTGCAAATACAAAAAAATAACTATTTCCATATTGTACTGTTTTGTCACAGCCTTATTTTTTATTTTTTGGGGGGGGGGGTTGTTAGGCCAGAACTTAACCACCTCCCGTCCGCACGTTGACTTTAAACATCCGGGAGGTGGTTCTATATCTCTGAATAGACGTTCTAGAATCTAGAATGTCCATTCAGAGATCGCAGCTCCACGCTAATCGTGCGGAGGCAGAGCGGGTCAACCCAGAGAGAAGGCAGAGACAGTTCCCAGGTGTCCCTGCCTTCTAGATCGCTGTATACACAGAGCTCACCGAGCAGGGTGCATCAGGTGGGCTTCAAATGGGACATGGCATCTAAAAACCATGTGGCGCTCCTTTTCTTCTACGCCCTGCCATGTGCCTATACAGCAACAGTTCTGACACTCATTCGCGTAGCAGTTTTGAATTTAGCCAGTTTAGCCTCATTAACCCCTTGTGTTCTGCCAACCATGCCCTCCTCTTGCCCAACATAATAAAATAAATAACATTACAATATATTAATATACACAGTTGTCGATACCCCAGGTCTGGGGTACTGCACATTGATATAGTCTGTTTCCTGAACATGATTATGGGGGAGGCCAGCATTTAGAAAACATTAAGAAAATTTGCTTTAAGGTAGCCCCATGGTCCAGGAGGGGATCTCACTGACTTCTATGGGAGCGTCTTCTGGGCATGCTCTGTGACCTGTGCAGAGGTCATTGTGCAGGGAGGGGAGTAGATAAGCTCTGACAATCGCCTATCATCAATGGTAAGTCCTGTCTTATCTATACACAGAGGTGGTATCATTACAGGCAGGATTAGAATGGTATATAGCTCAAGTAAAGTGATCTGTACAGACCAAGAAGTGGCGCCAATTATTAGGCCTAGTGGTCAGTGCGAAAACTGCAGGAATTTATTGTTTTTGTTTAAATATGGATATTGACCTGGAAAATTCACCAAAAATTCTTCTTCTGTGATTTAAATAATTGGTCATTTTCTGATGACACGCTCTCTTTAATTAATCTAGGTCAGGGGTGCACAAACTTTTCTGGTTGGGGCCACATTGTCAGACTGAAGCAATACCAAGGGCTGAAAATAAAGCCTAAAAGGGTATTACTAACTGAAGTACCATAGTTATGTACATACAGTATATACCGTTCATGTCTGGTTACACTTCCATGTGCACATACTTGTACCAGATGGGTGGGGGCGGCACCCCGGGTCTAGGCGGTGGATGTGTGTAGTACCAGTATTTCTAGTCTATCTGCTTGTATTAACCTGGTCCAGCAATCCTAGTTCTTTGGAGTCAGTGAAAGAGTTAACATCGCCTCCAGCTGCTGTCTGACTATAACAATGAAGCGTCTCGCCCCCTCTCATCTCGTGACGTCACTGGCTGGCATTGCCATGTAAGTGCAGGATTCTCCCATAACGGGGATCCCCCAGGTTATTGCCTCTGCACCCACCGCTGCCCTGCACGATGCTGCCACCTAGTGGTCCGTGTCATGCAGCACACACTGCACCAGCTTTCTCTCCCACATATGATTTTATTTATCTAATAATCCACAAAAAAAATTAAAACCCAAGAAGGTTTAAAAATTCCAGAATCTCTCCAAGCACAATAGGTTTGAAACTGCAGCGCGGACAGAATGAGGCTTCAGGCTAAATGCACACGCTTGCATGCGGATTTTCAGAGCGGATAATCCGCACTGTAGGTCATGTACATTGTATTCAAATTTTATAACTTGAAATTCTCATGTACATGATGTGGATTTTTTTTTTGTGCAGATTTTATTTTATTTATCCTGACCGGATTTTCTCCATTCACTTCAAAGGGGAGAGTAAAATCCACACCAAATCCGCACCAAATCCACACCAAATCCGCACCAATTGATTTGGATTGTCCCCACAGATTTCCCTGCGAACACCCGTGGATTGTCAGTGCAGATTCTCCGCACATGAGTCCTGAATGAGTGCATTTACCCTTAGGCCTCTTTCACACGGGCGTGTGCGCCCCGTGGTCGGGCTGCGGCCTGCAAAATGAGGCCCACAATGCACAAGCACAGTCCGTGGGGCAGCCGTAGCGGATCGCGGACCCATTCACTTGAATGGACCCGTGATCTGGCCGTTCTGCAAAAATATAGGACATGTTCTATCTTTTTGCGGAACGGAAGTACGGAACGAAACCCCATGGAAGCACTCCGTAGTGCTTCCGTAGGGTTCCGTTCCGTGCTTCCGTTCCGCATCTCCGGATTTGCGGACCAATTTAAGTGAATGAGTCCGCATCCGTGATGCGGAATGCCCACAGAATGGCACCCGGGTATTGCGGATTCGCAAATGCGGTCCGCAACATGGCAACGGGGCGCACACACCCGTGTGAAAGAGGCCTTTGGGTACGTTCACACAGGGCATTTTGTATATGATGCAGATTTTCCACGGTGGAATAGCAGCAAAATGATGAGACCGAGACCTCCAATGTAACAGAATTTCATCCACACGTGGGTAATAACGCACGGAATCCACGTGGAAATGGATACATGCCGTTGGATTTCACAGTTGCAGTGTATGGGTTGAAATCAATGGCAAAATTCACTTGAAACTCCAGATTTTCACCCAGATTCACAGTTATTGCTGCAGATCTGGTGGATTTTCTGAAGCACAATACATTTCATGTGCACAAGCCCTTAAGTTATGTTCACACAGCGTTTTTTCTTCATGGATTGTGGTACGGATTCCACAGCCAAGAACCGCACGGACAGTGCTTGCAAATCACCTGCATTCAGTGGGAAAAATGCATCAAAGTAAAAAACCCTCAAGGAATCCTGAAGCCGATCCCACATTGTTTTTTTTTTCCGCACACAAAGAATGTGTGAACATACCCTTAAGAAAACGCCTGCGTCTCTCATCCACGCGCTATACTGTACCTTATACTGTAAACCAGTGATGTCACCAGGGAACCCAAAACAAGCCATGTGTGAAAATGCCCGAGTTCAATTTTGAAAAATCAGCATGGAATCCTCACATTTCTGATGCGTTTTTTTGACACAGCCTTTTTAACCAGTGGGTGTTCACTTCAATAGAAAGCTGTCACCGCGAGTTCTGTGAGAAGGTCTGGCAGACGTTCTTCTCTACCTCTTGTATGACGTTCTTTGTTTTGATTTCACTTTGTCATCTCCTTTCCTTCTGCCAGGTGTCACTTATTTAGAATAATCTTCTTCCTTTATAATCCCTCCCATACTGCCTCACTTTGCGGTTTATACTACTTCCTGGATGAAGTGTTCACTGCTGGAGGCTGCTTCTGCTGTTTGCTCAGATAAGTCCTTTACTTTATTGTTTCCTTGCTGGCTTGATTCTAGGTGACCCTGACTCCGTCTGTATTAAGTGCAGGGAGTCGGTGGTCGTGTCCCCTCACTATTATAGGGTTTTCAGGTGTCGCACAGTCTTAGGTACGTGGGCATGCAATCATCTATCATTGAGACCCTTGCATGTGCATAGCAGTCAGGGAGAGCTCTTAGGGTTTTAAAGGGCTCGCCTATATGCTCCTTAGTTTGGGATCAAGTCAGTCGATCGTTTATTTATACGTTCCAGCTATCTGCAACTTCATCCATGACAAAAGCTGGATTTTCAGCTTGTGGATCTGTGGCTAAAAACGCTCCGAAAACGCGCAAAAACACATGGACTTACCTGGAGCTGTTTTTTCCTGCTTCCTATTCATTTTGATGGGAGATTTAGCACTGATTCTGCCCCAGGATAAGGCCCCACATACATGACCGTAGCAGGTCCATGCCCATGTTATGGACTGCAATATACAGGCATTAGCTGTGTGGGGTGAGCCGGATTGGGGTATGCACTCTGACACCAATAATATGCAATGGCTGGGTCGGGTGTGAATGATAGTTTATAGTTTTGTTTGTGACGCCAATTGCATCATGCGCAGGGTACTGTTGCAGGGCCCTTTAAAGTGTTGTAACTCACGTACCAGGTTAGGGATGCCAGAGTAGTGTAATGTCTCTGTATGGTAGTGGTAATAGTGTCAATGGTGTCTCCTACCTGGGTACGGCTGGACTCCTGGATCCTGGCTCACGTGCAATAAAATGAGTGTTGTGCTAGTAGGAGTAATTGAGGAATTTGCAGCAGTAATTGAGATCCAGACCTTTGGTAAAGGTCAAGCTTGTCTTTACTAGTTGTAGCTTTCATTCAAACAAGATACAGCATTAGTCTTTGGTCCCAGCAGGTATTGGCAATGTGTGGCAGGAATCTATCTTCTGCTCTATCATGTACCTGGAGCTTTTGCAGGAAAAGGATGTCTGCTTGTAACTCTGGAATTTAGCTTCTGCTGTCTGGGGACTGACTTGCTGAGGGGGATTTTGGGTTCTCCTGGGGTCTCTGGACGGTACTCACAGTTATTGTCTCAGGGTATGCTTCTTCCTGTAACTGGAGGTGGCTGCTTGCTTTCTTCCAGCTGAGGCTGCAAGGCTCAGGCTGGGGATGATGATCAATTGTCTCAGACAAGATCCTGGCTTTTTTTCGATCCCTATATTTGGGAGCTCCTACAAGCACAGCCTTCCCCTAGCCGGGGTGGCTGGCACACTAACTTAACTTCCTTCCCTCCCCATGAGGCAGGATGTGGGCGTAATCCACTCTGCTCACAGAGGGAGGAGCTAAACTGGAATGTACTATTCCAGCCTAGGAACACTAAACTGAATTAAGTCCCTGCTAACACATTGCTGCCACCTGCTCGTGAACATAGAAATTACAGCAATATACAATATACAAGGCTTTGAATGCACATTTGTGAGGATATTATGTGAAATTACATGAGATGACAAAGTTAATGCCCTTAACAGGTTGTAGCGGAGTAAGAGTTTCGTAACACAACTCTGGGGTGTTACACGTGTGTGCACATTATCATTGGTTTGGACCTATTCCCTTGAATGGGTCTGCAATACTGAAGATGTGTGAGATGTAATGGATCCTCAGATCGGAAGCCCACTGAGGCACTACTGAACGCTTCTGTGGGCTTTCTGTCCGTGCCTCTGCACCACCAAGTAGAGCATGCAGTGCGGACCGTCAGATGCGGATCACGGACTCTATTCAAGAGGCACGAACCTGCTACGGTCATGTGCAGGAGGCCTTAGGCATACCGCTGTATTTTTCCGCACTTCTTCTTTTTTATATGTGTAAAAAACAAAAAACGCTAGTGCTGCTTTCCACTGACATGAATGCAAGGCTGTTTTAAGGCGTTTTTTTTAAAGCTTATTTTTAGGCAGAAAAGCTCCAAAATCAGCATTTCTGGCCTTATTTCTAGAGATGAGCGAACCTCTGTTTTAAGTTTGGCGTCTAAAGTTCGGGTTTGGATTAGCGGAGAATCCCGATCTGGAACCGGATATGGATTCCGACTTCCGTTGTGGTCCGTGGTAGCGGAATCAATAATCGGCCATTATTGATTCCGCTACCACGGACCACAACGGAAGTCGGAATCCATATCCGGTTCCAGATCGGGATTCTCCGCTAATCCAAACCCGAACTTTAGACGCCGAACTTAAAACAGAGGTTCGCTCATCTCTACTTATTTCCAAACATTGCCCGCAGATTTCCATATGGTTTTCTGTGCGTTTCTGCAACAAATTGGCGACAGAATGTATATGTGTTACTTGTGGATTTTGTTGCGGATCTGATGCGGTTTTGCTGCAGGTCTCATCCTTGTATTGCAAAGGGTAAGAGCCACGGAAAAAAAAAATGGCACAAACATCTGACCCTGTAGATTTAGAAGATGATGACAGAGAAGATCTACATCAGAGAAGACGTCGCATGGGAGGAACTGGATGTGAGAGATACGTATGGCTAAAGTGCAATTTGCGGTCCACAGCACGGGGACGCGGGACAACGGCCGTGTTAATGAGCTCTAAGGCTATGTTCACATATTCCACAGCAGAAACCACCATTGATTCTGATCCTGTTCCCGTTTAAATGCTGAAGCAGACGTCCTCTGCAGTTTCCTGTGGTTTGTGGTGTCCAAGCAGAAACTTTGCTGAGAATGAACATGTCCATTCTGGAAAACCACATGTAGATAATCTGCGGCCACGTAGACAGTCCACGCTGATATCCAGGCGAAATCCAGCATGTGAACAAGGCCCACCCTTCTATACTTGCATCTGTGTTGGTAATATGGTGGGTTTTGGATCCACTCTGCAGGCAGCATGTTCAGCTGATTTTAACTACTGAGTAGCAGCTTCAGGCACAAGATTACGTAGAAGTACGATTTCTGCTGTGGACTACTGCCGTCGCTGTAAAATCAATCAACAGTGCTTCAAACGGAGTCTGATGACCGCCTTCAGATACACAAGATGGCACTGCCAGGCTGATATTCAAGGTTAGTTAGCCAAATTAGGGTTAGACTCTGAGGAATACCTTAGGTCAGTGGAAAATGGAGGAATGACTGGCGGGATGGGCAGGGAATCGGGGCACACTCATCCATGGATCAGTGTTATCTCCTGGTGGGATAAAGGAGACCCTGGAGGACTGAATCAGGCTCTTTGTAGGGGCGAGGTGGGGATAAGGGCGCTGGAATGACGCACATCCTGATTGTACTTTTATTCTTCTTTTATTTTATTACGCTCAATGTTTTCACTTTTTATGGAGATAATTTCTCCACGTGTCTCATGCGATGTGATATCTGTCTGACTCTCAAATGTTAAACTTGTAGGACATATCTCAAAAACTCCTCCGATAAAAAGACATAAAAAAAATAAAATAAAGTATAGGTCAATGATCGCTAACCTCCGGCACTCCAGCTGTGGTAAAACTACAACTCCCAAGATGCACGCTTGCTTGGCTGTTCTCAGAACTCCATAGAAATGAGTGAAGCATGCTGGGAGTTCTAGTTTCACCACAGTTGGAGTGCCATCACCGGTTTAGGTGTAGTTCATTCACACATCAGTGATTTACAGCCAAAACCAGGACTGGAGCCTCCACAGACATGAGGTAGAAGGGAAGGATCTGCTCCTCTTCTGTGTTTACAGCCGCACCTGGTTTTGGCTCAAAATCACTGATGGAAATCACTGACCGAACACTGACGTGTGACTGAGGCATAAGAAGAAAGTTTGGAGCTGCGTTCTCCGGAGTGCACAGATGAAGTTGCTAAGAGCCTGAGCCATTAATGACCGCTCAGCCCTGTGCACACAGAGTAAAGTCTCTGACACTCCCTCTATTCACGGCTCCATGGGCTTGTCCTTTCCACAAGATCCTGCACAGGGTGGACCTGGGGACAAGCAGCTGATCTGAGCCTCCGCCGCCCGTGTGTACATCCCCAAGACTAGAGCTGAACCCAGGTAAGAGACCCGTCTGCTGACTGTATGACCGTGTACTGCCCAGAAGCTCCTGGACTGCCATGTCTCGCACCATTATACTATACAACTGAGACTCTGAACGTATAGGCAACATGTGCGGCTCTAGGGAATCTGCTGAAGATCCACAATGGACCTTTAAAAGCCTCATGTCACTGAGCCCCCTTTATAGCCTCACATTGGGCACCAAATTGCCATTATTTGAGGCAGGAACCTATAAACCATTAGACAGGGACACATTCTACCAAGCACCTGATGGAGCCCAGCATTGTTTGACTGTAACTGACAATCTCCAAACCTCATTGTTTATGCAGCGAGCTCTGAATTGTGTGACTCTATTAGACTAGGAACTTGGTTCAAGGATATATTCCCGCTTAGCGGATGAAAAGCACTTCTAGTCTGAATATGCTGCACATGAATGACACACAACATGAATGCAAGGACAGTAACTGCACAAAAGTCTAAAGCAGTGATGAGTCAGAGATGCAGCAGAACTTCTCAATGCTTTCCTCTCCATTCCCGTCAAGGCTCTTAGACGTTCTGTGCACAATATCAGTGCATTGCTAGCGAGCTCAGTTCTCTTAAATTGGAAACAACTTTTCAGATACCTTTTGCAGCATAAGAGAAATCTTCTACTTTTTCACAGATAACCGATGGCAAGTTCAACCATGAATGATTCAGGGTGGTCACCAATTCATCATGCAACCTACAAAAACCATCTGACACTTGTGGAACGTCTCATTGAATCATCAGGATATGAACACCTTGAGAAGAAGACCGACGATGCTCTTCAAAACACTCCTTTACTTTTGGCCATTGCATGTGGAAGTCAACCAATGGTCCAACTCTTGGTCAGTCATGGAGCTGATGTCACCTATGTGAACAACTGTGGGCAGGGAGTGATAGAAATGTCTGCCCTTTTTGGTCACATTGAATTTATCAAATACTTTCTGAGCCTTTATAATAAGGACTTAAATGTATATAAAAAAGTAATAGGTCTTCTAGACCATGACTCCGAAGATGGTGTCAGCGGGGCTTGTTTTATCATCTCAGAGCTGACCAGTCTGTCTGAAGACCAAGAGTCCATATGTCATGTGAACCAGCTTGTAGATGAAGGACTGATCTCACAATTAGTTGATGTGCTTAAGAAGAACCTTACTGAGAATATAAAGATACAAACCTTATATTTATTTAAATGCATCTTGAAGAATAAGATTGTGAGACGAAAGATGGTGGAGGTAGAGGGGTTTCAGGTTCTTGTATCTCTGATCTTCAATGGCCCGAAACTGCTCCTTCCTCGAGTCTTGGACTGCATATGTGAGCTTGCAACAGACAAAGACTTTACAGAAGGCATTTCAGCCGCTGTCATCCCAGCTCTCAAAAAAGTGATTTGTAGTGTAGAGCAAGATGATGTTCTGCAGTCAACCTTAAAAATCTTGGACCTTCTGGCAGCTGGGTCAGCGATATGTAAGGACTCTATCGGTAAAGAAGCTAGTCTTCTCGCCACTCTGGTAAAACTTTTCAAAGTTTGTCAGACAAACCCCTTAATAGTGGTTTGGGGAGATGCCATCGGCAGCATTGCTGAAGGAAACAGAAGCAACCAAGATGTTTTCCTTAGTGAGAACATTGGCTCGTGTCTCTATCAGATGTTAAAATCTCATAACCGAGAAGTCCAGATGTCTGCGGTGAAAACAATTCACAGGTAATAAAACTAATAAGAGGATGTGGCTGCACTTTCATTTAGTGGGGTAACTTTGCAGGCTTAGCCTAACATTTTGGCCACTATGGGGTTTTACAGGGGCAATTGATGGGTTCTTTCAGATGTTCATCAGTGACTTCTGGCTGTCATTGGGCTTGCTGATCTCTGATGAGTGAACATTGTGAGAAGTCGGGGGTGCTGATTGCCAAATTTTAATAAAACATGAAAGGGAGCATGTGTTTTAGGGGTAGTGATTACATGAAGTAGTGGAGCGGCATGGACATCAATGGACTATGTAACGTGACCTGACATCTATGACCCATTAAACCTATCTCTATAGTCTGTGGCCAAGGAAACCTCCTAGGCTTTTCTGCTTCAGAGAACAGTTAATCTCCGAGCAGACAGGATTCCTGTCGTCTTGAAGCACCTACTGTAATGATGCATTAAGTGCACGATTCATGGCAGTCAATGAGTCCCTCCAGGAAGAGCCCAAGGGATGTAATAAGATAAACATCATTGGGAATATTTAATCTGGAACTAAAGCAGAAGGTGATTCCAAGTCACATCCATGTCTCTAATAACAGCGCTTCATAACCCTTAGGCACATATATGCAGCGGCAGCCTGGGAGGAACGAGTGGAGGATGGGGTGGTAGTGTCAAGAATGAGTGTACACAAGGACCACAGTGGCCTCACACCGATGCCCTCCGCGAGCTGTGCAGTGACCGGACGGTGCACCCTTTCTTCCCTCAGGGCACATCCTCCTGTTGGGTCCCCTGCCTGAAGGTAGTTGGGGTGTCCTTGGTGTTTAAAAGGGTTTTCTGATAATATAGATTTTTAAGCAAGTCCCCACAGCCTACCTCCTGAAGTAGAAGATTCATACTTACCTGCCCCCTTGACAGTGTCTTGGCAGGGCACGAGGCAGGAGTGTGGATGCAAGTGCCATGGCCGGCGAATGATGATGGAGTCAGTGACCAGGCCAGATTTAGTAAATAAATATCTCTTTACTAGAGTGCAGAATAGGAGTAGTAGTATATCCAACAGTATCAAGGCACAGTTCCAAGCAGATCCCAGTGAAGATCTTCCTTAGTAGCAATGTATGGATAGCACCAATCATAGGGGTTGTAGTACTCCTCTCTGTCTCTCTTGCTCTCTCCCTCTGCAGAACCTTAGGCGGACAATGAGGTTCTTGGTAGAGTTTCTGTGATTCCTTGGCTGAGGGGTACAGAATTTAGATACGGCTGACTATAATCTCAGTGTGGAAGAGGACACATTAGCAATATTCACCGCGCAAAGTCTCCATCAGCCTTAAACTGGCAAAGCACCTTGCTGACTGACTCCAGTGCACGGCCCTTCAGATTCTGGGCCTTCTAATCTTCCTTCTCTTTTTCTTCCTCAGCTGTATCTGTCTCAGAGATAATAGTTCTCTGGAATTCAGGCCTCGTCCTGAGGAGCAAACGCATGAAGGTCTTTTCTCTTCCCCAGTTAGCACTAGACTCTCTACTGACTAGGGGCAGACCCAGGTCCATCTCCTAGCTACATAAAGGTGTTAACCCTGACCTATCCATACAATGCTAGCAAATAGGCAAATACAACAGGTCAGAACATTTTAATGAACCAAAACCAGTATAACAATCAAACCCTTGCAGTTGCCCGGTTCTGGGTACTGCATACACAAGAGTATCTCTCTTGTCCATGGACTGTGTCTGGATTTCACTTACACCAGAAGTCGGCAGCACAGCCTCTTGTATGTGTAAAATGTACCTATGGGCCCTGTGAGACAGTGACAGGTCTCGCACAGGGTAGAGGCAAGGAAGGGGTGGATAGTGTGGTCCTCACCCCTATTCCACCACAGGTGAGACCAGCTGGAAGTAATCAGGCTGCACAAAGCACCTCCCAGGGTGTCAGTAAGGGGGGAGTGTGTTGCCTGTGGACAGAGGCCTGGAGGCTCTGTGTGGTCCAAGCCAGGAGGGCTGAGAGACCACTATTCCCCAAGAGACACTGGACGTACGGTGCTCTGTACAGCCAGGAGGCTGGGGGACATTGGCTGAGAAAGCCGCACGTGTTCACAGGCGAGTCAGGAATATTATGTTTAGTGAGAGCCTGGACGGGCGAGTGTTTATTATTTTTGTCATTTTGCTTGTGCTGGTGGATCACAATAAATGAACTGTTTGGACCTGAAACCTGGTGTCCTGAAGCCGTACCGTACCCCTCACAGCCCCTATTCACCCAGTGCCCTGGAGTGTCCAGTTGGCATACTCTGGGGCTGTGTAGTCTGCCGTGGGCCACGCACGTATGTGTACCGCACTGTGTACTCCTAAGATTGTGGCCGGTGACACTGGACCTTCACATTCAGCAAGTTGGGAGGTTTCTCTAGTGAATATGAAATGTGAGCAGACGATCGATGCTGCAATAGTAACAAACCCTCAGGTGGGAAATTATTAGGTCTGCAGAGGTAAATGCCTCTGACTGCAAACAGAGATCTTGAAAACTGTGAAGAATAGAACCACAACGTTTATTAGAACCTTTTTATTACACGGTGATTAAACGTCCTGTACACAAGGGACGCCTCGCTGCGCTTCCTCGTATAGCTACACGATGGGGCTGATACTTGTTGGGGGTTATCTTCTAGACTCGTAGATGGGAATCCTCAGGCTCAGAGGAAAGTCATGGAGTCTAATAACCTCTCTCCGCTCGTGCATCTGCTGAAAAGGAGCAAGTCCCAGTTCACACAGGAAGCCATAACCAGGACGCTGTGGGCCCTGTCTGGCCAGGACGCAGAAGCTCAGAGGATGGTGGCCGCCAGAATAGGTCAGTATCGGGTGACCTTGTCGGAACCTGTATTTATCTCATTATAGGTGCCAGGACGCTTGGGCGTTACTTGTCCTCCATGTAAGTGGTTAGTTATACGCAGAGAGATACTGAGGGGCGTCACCAGTAAGTACACAGAATTTAATGCTGCTGCAAATTGCATGGGGGACATAAACAGCAAATTCTATCTGCTCCCATGACGTCGCCCATAGACCCCAGTCAGATTTCTCCAACCAATCTGATTGGTTTCCCTTTCCACCAAGGAGTGCACATATTACAGCCCCCAAAACGATCAGAAAATACTCTGTGCTGCTGTAATACCCAGGGGCTGTTTTAGACAAAATGTGGCCCTGGGAAAAATCAAAAGGAGGGGCCCACACCTTGTAATAATGTGCTAAAAACACAGTCCGACACGCCCGCCGATCAGCTGTTTGAGGAGACGGCGCGTGCTGTTCAATGCTGCTGTACGCCGTCTCCTCAAACAGCTGATCGTCGGGACTGCCGGGTGTCAGACCCCCGCCGATCTAATATTGAGGACCTATCCTAAGGATGGGTCATCTATATGAAAAAACCCGGAGAACCTCTTGAAGCTGCCCCCAATACTGTGCCTGTTGTGCCCCCCCATGTCCACAAACGCTATACTATACCCCCAGACTGCTGTCATTAGTAATGGTGCCCCCAATAGTGATAATACTCCCCAAGATAGCCCCCATAAGTAGCAATGCCCTTCATATTGCGTCAAATAACAACGCCCCTACAGTAGCCTAGTAGTAATAATATAACCATCATGCTCCCAGTGGCTCTATTGTCCCCCTGTAGTGCCCCCACTAGTTCCAATATATAATGCTCCCCCCCCCCCCCCATAGTGCCAGTATGTACAGTACAGACCAAAAGTTTGGACACACTGTAATTTTTCTTTATTTTCATGACTATGACAATTGTAGATTCGCACTGAAGGCATCAAAACTATGAATTATCACATGTGGAATTATATACATAACAAACAAGTGTGAAACAACTGACAATATGTCATATTCTAGGTTCTTCACAGTAGCCACCTTTTTGCTTTGATTACTGCTTTGCACACTCTTGGCATTCTCTTGATGAGCTTCCAGAGGTAGTCACCTGAAATGGTCTTCCAACAGTCTTGAAGGAGTTCCCAGAGATGCTTAGCACTTGTTGGCCCTTTTGCCTTCACTCTGCGGTCCAGCTCACCCCAAACCATCTCGATTGGGTTCAGGTCCGGTGACTGTGGAGGCCAGGTCATCTGGCGCAGCACCCCATCACTCTCCTTCATGGTCAAATAGCCCTTACACAGCCTGGAGGTGTGTTTGGGGTCATTGTCCTGTTGAAAAATAAATGATGGTCCAACTAAATGCAAACCGGATGGAATAGCATGCCGCTGCAAGATGCTGTGGTAGCCATGCTGGTTCAGTATACCTTCAATTCTGAATAAATCCCCAACAGTGTCACCAGCAAAGCCCCCCCACACCATCACACCTCCTCCTCCGTGCTTCACGGTGGGAACCAGGCATGTAGAGTCCATCCGGTCACCTTTTCTGCGTCGCACAAAGACACGGTGGTTGGAACCAAAGATCTCAAATTTGGACTCATCAGACCAAAGCACAGATTTCCACTGGTCTAATGTCCATTCCTTGTGTTCTTTAGCCCAAACAAGTCTCTTCTGCTTGTTGCCTGTCCTTAGCAGTGGTTTCCTAGCAGATCTTCTACCATGAAGGCCTGATTCACACAGTCTCCTCTTAACAGTTGTTCTAGAGATGTGTCTGCTGCTAGGACTCTGGGTGGCATTGACCTGGTCTCTGATCTGAGCTGCTGTTAACCTGCGATTTCTGAGGCCGGTGACTCGGATGAACTTATCCTCCGCAGCAGAGGTGACTCTTGGTCTTCCTTTCCTGGGGCGCTCCGCATGTCAGCCAGTTTCTTTGTAGCGCTTGATGGTTTTTGTGACTGCACTTGGGGACACTTTCAAAGTTTTCCCAATTTTTCGGACTGACTGACCTTCATTTCTTACAGTAATGATGGCCACTCGTTTTTCTTTACTTAGCTGATTTTTTCTTGCCATAATACAAATTCTAACAGTCTATTCAGTAGGACTATCAGCTGTGTATCCACCTGACTTCTCCACAACGCAACTGATGGTCCCAACCCCATTTATAAGGCAAGAAATCCCACTTATTACACCTGACAGGGCACACCGGTGAAGTGAAGACCATTTCAGGTGACTACCTCTGGAAGCTCATCAAGAGAATGCCAAGAGTGTGCAAAGCAGTAATCAAAGCAAAAGGTGGCTACTGTGAAGAACCTAGAATATGACAGATTTTCAGTTGTTTCACACTTGTTTGTTATGTATATAATTCCACATGTGATAATTCATAGTTTTGATGCCTTCAGTGCGAATCTACAATTGTCATAGTCATGAAAATAAAGAAAACTCTTTGAATGAGACGGTGCGTCCAAACTTTTGGTCTGTACTGTCTTGTGTGTGTGTGTATATATGTTCCACTGTAGTGCCAGTATATAATGCTCCTCCATTCCTCCCCAGTAGTGCCAAGTATATATAATGATCTCCTTCCCCCATCCCTGGTGCCCCCAGCAGTGTGGACATTTAGTATAAATAAACGATGCAGACCACAGTTTTATCTGTAGCTTGTGTTGCTGCGTCCTGATGCATGCAGCCCCAATGACATCACAACTCCTGCTCCTGGTCTCACTTGATGACATCATCAGTGATGTCATTGCAGGTTCTTGCTCTGTTCTAATGCCGCACAGGCTTGAGGCTGAGTGGCCTGAGGCTTGTGAAGTTGGACGGCCATGAGTGCTCCCCCTTTATGGGGCGAAGTGGCGCCCTAGGCAGATGACTACCCTCCCCTATCCATCGTCCTGGTCCTAATTCAGAGCACATTACTGCAGGAGGTATAACAGGAGAGGACTATAACTCCCAGCATGTCTAAGCCGTCATTATGTAATATCAGAGTACATTACAAGAGGAGGTATACAACTCCCAGCATATCCAGGGTGTTGTAATTGTTGAAGCTGCTTCCACTTGAAGCATTTAAGATACACTCTGGTGCCCCAAATCAAGGTACCCCAAGGGGTTAATATCCACGCGTAGCAGAGACTTCCATTGACACAAAGGCAGGTCAAAGACAGTCTCTCTGTTTATTACATCTTCATTGGGGGGGGGGGGGGGCGTCCCCCTCTGAGGCTCATGCCCTTATTTCATTGGCTAAGAAGGAAAAAGAGATAAGAAGAAAGGAGATAACACTTGGCGCCTGCGCAGTGTGCGCGGTCTTACAAACTTTAGTATGTGAACTAATGTAAACATCTGTGCAGCGGTGCCATCTTATAATGGCGTCTTACTAACATTAGTACTGCTTACGTCATATATGATACTTCAGGCCTAATTTTGCAGCTTGCGCCTGTTTTTTAAAAGCAATGAGTATCATCTAAGGCTACTCTCACACTAGCGGTTTTATTTTCCATCATAGAATTCCGTCCTCGGGGCTCAATACTGGAAAGAACTGATCAGTTTTATCCCCATGGATTCTGAGTGGAGAGCGATCCGCTCAGGACGCATCAGGACGTCTTCAGTTCAGTCTTTTTGACTGTTCAGGACGGAGATAATACTGCTAACCCTAATGCTACGGTTTTATCTCCGGCCAAAAAAAACGGAAGACTTGCCTTTTTTTTCCATAGAAACGTATTGGTGTCGGATCCGTCATTCAAAATACCAGAATGCCGGATCCGTCCTTCCGGTCTGCAAAAAAAATAAATGCCAGATCCGTTTTTCCAGATGACACCGGAAAGGCGGATCCGGCATTTCATTGCATTTGTAAGACGGATCAGGATCCTGATCAGTCTTACTAATGCCATCAGTTGGCATAGGTTTTGCCGGTGACGGAACTGCTTGCCGGATCACTCTGCCGCAAGTGCGAAAGTAGCCGTAGTAATTGGCTCAAGCATTCTTCTACAGTCCATACATCACTCTTGGCACATCTGTAGGCAGAGGAGAGGACCAGCAGTGCCCACAGCTGTGTGCCCCCATTCTTCTCTATTCAGACAGCTTGGCTAGTGGGGAAGGGGGGAGGGGAGCGCTTGAGATAAGGAACAAGCAGCTACTAAAAAGTCATACAGTTACACAGTCCTAGAGATACAAAATATATCTATTATATACTAATGGCCTGGACATGCTGAGAGTTGTAGTGCTCTTCTCTTATACCTCTTGCAATGTACTCTGATATTACATAACAAGCTGGACATGCTGGGAGTTGTAGTCCTCTCTTCATACCCCCTCTTGTAATGTACTCTATTACATAACAGGAGGTATAAGAGGAGAGGACTACAACTCCCAGCATTTCCTTTGCACTTACATTGAATCCATACTTCTTCACATGCATGGCTGGTCTTCTTCTTCATTACTTTACTGCACTGCTGAGCTCCGCCTCCTGTTCTGGTCACATGATGGTGAGGTCATCACAGGTCCTTCATCCCCTCTTCTCTGCTGAGCTCCACCTCTTGTTCTGGTCACATGATGGTGAGGTCATCACAGGTCCTTCATCCCCTCTTCTCTGCTGAGCTCCGCCTCCTGTTCTGGTCACATGCATGGCTGGTCTTCTTCTTCATTACTTTACTGCACTGCTGAGCTCCGCCTCCTGTTCTGGTCACATGATGGTGAGGTCATCACAGGTCCTTCATCCCCTCTTCTCTGCTGAGCTCCGCCTCCTGTTCTGGTTACATGATGGTGAGGTCATCACAGGTCCTTCATCCCCACTTCTCTGCTGAGCTCCGCCTCCTGTTCTGGTCACATGATGGTGAGGTCATCACAGGTCCTTCATCCCCTCTTCTCTGCTGAGCTCCGCCTCCTGTTCTGGTTACATGATGGTGAGGTCATCACAGGTCCTTCATCCCCTCTTCTCTGCTGAGCTCCGCCTCCTGTTCTGGTCACATGATGGTGAGGTCATCACAGGTCCTTCATCCCCTCTTCCTTGCTGAGCTCCGCCTCCTGCATCTTACATTATGGCAGGTCCTGTCAGCACTGCGGTATTGATGTCTCTTATATGGGAGGGAGGAGACCGTACACTGCATTGTAAAGTGCAGCTGTTCTGCTGTCTGCCCGTTTGCTTCCTCGGACGTTCAGCTGAACAGCAGCACTGAAGCAGGGGCCCCCTCAGACAATGGGGGCCCTGGGCAATTGCCCAGTTTGCCCCCCCTAACACCGGCCCTGGTGATGCCCTTACCCCGTAGAGTGTCGGTAGCATTGATATGAACCTGTTCACTTATTTTCCAGGTGTACCTTTGCTGGTTGAATTTCTGTCCTCTCCGTCTTACATTCTCAATCTGATTGGAACCAGAGGACTGAGGGTCTTGGTGCAGGGACCCTATGACCTGCGGAACACAGTGATGTCTGCTAACGCCGCCCGCCATCTTGTACGCCTCCTCAGGTCTCCCCGGGAGGATGTTGTTCTGAGTGCAATACGAGCTTTGCAGGACATCTGCCTGGGAGTCGGTACGTAGCCATCATCCGGAGATGTCTTCAGCATGGGGGGTTATCTGGCGACCACTTACGTTTTCTCATGGGGGAGGGGGGTTAGTTTCTTGCAGTTTGCAATCATTCTGTCCTTCCCTTTAGGGCTCACACGTCCATATAATGGGTCCGTATCCGTTCCGCAATGAATCCGGACCCATTCATTTATTATCGGGCCGGAAGAGATGCGGACAGCAGTGTCTGCATTTCCGGAGCGCAGCCCCGATCTTCCGGTCCACGGCTCCCTAAAAAAATAGAACATGTCCTATTCTTGTCCGCAGTTGCAGTTCTATGGGGGTGCCGGCCGCGTGTATTGCGGATCCGCAACACACTACAGACATGTGAATGAGTTCACATCCTCAATATTTTTCAGTTTTTTTTGATCCATGAAAAATGGAATACTGTAATAAAAACGGATCCTAAACATCAGTTATGCACATTTGGCATCCGTTATTGTGCGCTAGGATGTATTTAGCAACTTTTATGCTTAAAAAGTAGCACATTTGATGAAAAGATGTAAGGAAGATATTCGGTAACAGGCGAAAGACCGATGCCGACAAACACATTCACAGGAATACGCTTCCTCCTCGGCTTCCCTCGCACTTCTTGTTGGATCTTCGTCTTCTGAGAAATGGCGCACGTGTGGTAGAGGGCTTTGCACAGTTCATGCTGCCGGGCGTGCACCCAAAATTAGGCATGTCAGCCTTATCAGAGAAATTGTACTCCACCACCCCGGAGGAAGAGCAATTCCACTAAATGTGTTAAGTAAGCGCCTGCAAGGGCACATCCCCGAACTCTCTAATTGTCGGAACAGCCCAAAACCAGGCAAAACCCACAATGAATGAGACCAAAAAAAAACCTGTCAAAGTCTCTAAATAAGCCAAAAACATGTGCAAGCTGCAATAATTGACCCCCAGTAAGTCAGTGTGAACAAGTGCAGCTGCGGTGTAAAGCATAGAGATAGGACATATCAGTCTGAGCCTCTGATGAGACACGAGATCCCTCAGACCCCTGCCGTGCACATACGTTGGAGCCCAATAGCTGGCACTAACAGAGTAGCCACGCTGATGACCCACAGAAGCACTAACTCATACGTTGTATAACGCGTCGCAGTCAGCCCGTGCACTTACTTCTAGGGCATCGTCCATTTAAAGGGACATGACAGAGAAACAATGGTTCTCGACAGGTCATGGCTGAAACGGTTATTCTGGAAAGTAAACAGTCAGGCTCACGGCGTAACTGACTGACATGTGTGAAAACACGCAGCATCCAGCGCAACGTCAGGGTGACTGCAGTGTAAAGTCTCCTTTGGTGAGGTCCGGTCCAGGAACATCGGCCCTGGCAAGTTTATTAACATGCATGCCTGGAAGCGGGTGGAAAAGTGGAGGGAAAACCACTTGTGTCCTTAAAGGGGTATTCCATCGCCTGCCCACAGGATAGGGGATAACTATTACATTTATGGGGGTCCCCTACCGATCATAAGAACGGGGGCCCCATACCCCCTGCAATAAACAAAGCAACCAGTTGGGCATGCACGCAGCCACTACATTCATCTCTATGGGAGTTCCGGAGATAGGTGAGCGCTGTACTCGGCTATCTCTGAAAGTCCCATAGAAATGAATGACTTCTAACAACCGGAATACCCCTTTAAGGTGTTTCCGGGGTTAGAAAAAGTTTTCAGATTCCTTCCAAAAACGGCGCCAGTTCACAGCTTGTTTCTGATATTGCAGCTCAGCCTCATTCACTTCAGTGGATCTGAGCTGCAGTATCGCACACAATCCACGGGGAGGCGTTGTTTCGGAGAGCAGCCATGACTTTCTAATCCCGGACATAACCTTTGACTATCCTCGGATTACATTATGCATTTCTTCTCTTTCCTAGGCTTTATCCCACATGGCAGAATCCAGAGTGCTGTCACAGGTTCCAGGGGGCTGAAGTTCCTCGTAGCGTTGATGCGACACTCTCAGTCGGAGCGCATTAAGGTGGAGGCAGCACTTGCAATAGCGACATTGGTTCTGGGTAGGTCTGAGCTATGCTCCCTCCATTACTTTCCTTTTTGCTACGATGTTGACTGCCCTGTCTTTACTGTTAAGCACTGGAGCATAGTACCAAATACAGATGAGCCATATGGCAGACTTGCTTAGGTACCCAGGGTGATGGACTTAGCCCTATCCTGAAGTGCAAGTGGAGCAGAGCTACAAAAAGTCCAAACATGTTCAATCTCCTTCAAAGTAGGCCCAAAGAGAAATCTCATCCAGGAGACACTACTCCTGAGAGTGAAAAGCTGCCAGAAAGGTATTTGACTGAGAGGATAGTCCTGAGGGAAAGAACAGACAGCCGAAGAAGGCCTAGAATGAACCAGGCCATGCGTGATGGCAAAGGTGCAGGGCCATTTGTATCCCAGGTTTATAGGAATGCCGATTGGTGTGCTGCAGTCTTAACAGTCTCTGGGTGTATCACGGTGCTCCTACCTGGATACCTTCTCTCCCCAGGGCTTGGTTCTGAAGCAATAAAAGGGATGAGTAATGGTGGAGGTAGAGAATAAGTCCAGTCCAGACCGTTATAAAGTTCAACAGCTTTACTTGCATCAACTTGTATCAAGACAATATTCAGTCTTTCTCTTGGTTCCAGCAGGCTTTGGCACAAACTGGCAGAAAAACTTGAATATTCTGCTTTCTCTCTCTGCTGTGCTAAATTCGGCTCTATTCTGGCAGCAGGACTTTAGGACTGTTCTGGTACCTTTTGGAGTGGGGTGCCTTTGGCTGTTGACCCCCTCGAAATGCTCTGTATGTTAATCTGTAAGAAGTCATGGTGCTCTATGAGCTGCTTCCTTCTGGAGGGACTCCTGATGCAGAAGGGGCTCCTCCCCTAGCTGCTACATCATGGCACGTCTGACTCTGACGCTGCCCTGGCTTAGACTGACTAGACACTTCCTGCTGCCCCTCCCTTGGTAGGAAATGGTACTAGCCCACTTCTTCCCAAAAGGGGGAGAATGGAATGGTAAGTTCCATTCTATCTAAAGATCTCTCTGCCATATACTCTGCCACCTGCTGGTGAACCAGGCACATAACATGAACATAACCGTTTCATAACAACATTAGGAATGCACAATGTAGGAGGACCTGGAACAAATATATAGATTACATTATTGGTAGCACTTGCAATCAAAGACAGTAGCAGGGAGAAGAAATAGTAATACCATTCTGGGGTATTATATACACCCTTACTTAAAACCAAGCAGCCCTCGGCTTGTGCTTAGGGTATGCTCCAGGGTTCCCTTTTAAGTTGGAGTGCTGCTTTATATCACTTTCTGTTATCACATATCCAAGCTGAACTAACAATATCTACCTACAGGTCTTCGCCCTTTTGAGAATGGTGTCTTATTTTCCTCTCTGTATAACCAAAGAACCAAAAGACTGCACCAAGTGATCATTTACTCCACAATCTTCCCAGAGTCGCATATGGAGAGTGGGGGTGTTATGTACTGTAATCCCTTCACGATACTATGAGATGGCAACAAATAGAAGGGTGGCTTCATCCTGTAATCCCTTCACGATACTATGAGATGCCAACAAATAGAAGGGTGGCTTCATCCTGTAATCCCTTCACGATACTATGAGATGCCAACAAATAGAAGGGTGGCTTCATCCTGTAATCCCTTCACGATACTATGAGATGCCAACAAATAGAAGGGTGGCTTCATCCTGTAATCCCTTCACGATACTATGAGATGCCAACAAATAGAAGGGTGGCTTCATCCTGTAATCCCTTCACGATACTATGAGATGCCAACAAATAGAAGGGTGGCTTCATCCTGTAATCCCTTCACGATACTATGAGATGCCAACAAATAGAAGGGTGGCTTCATCCTGTAATCCCTTCACGATACTATGAGATGCCAACAAATAGAAGGGTGGCTTCATCCTGTAATCCCTTCACGATACTATGAGATGCCAACAAATAGAAGGGTGGCTTCATCCTGTAATCCCTTCACGATACTATGAGATGCCAACAAATAGAAGGGTGGCTTCATCTTGTAATCCCTTAACGATACTATGAGATGGCAACAAATAGAAGGGTGGCTTCATCCTGTAATCCCTTCACGATACTATGAGATGCCAACAAATAGAAGGGTGGCTTCATCCTGTAATCCCTTCACGATACTATGAGATGCCAACAAATAGAAGGGTGGCTTCATCCTGTAATCCCTTCACGATACTATGAGATGGCAACAAATAGAAGGGTGGCTTCATCCTGTAATCCCTTCACGATACTATGAGATGGCAACAAATAGAAGGGTGGCTTCATCCTGTAATCCCTTAACGATACTATGAGATGGCAACAAATAGAAGGGTGGCTTCATCCTGTAATCCCTTCACGATACTATGAGATGGCAACAAATAGAAGGGTGGCTTCATCCTGTAATCCCTTCACGATACTATGAGATGGCAACAAATAGAAGGGTGGCTTCATCCTGTAATCCCTTCACGATACTATGAGATGGCAACAAATAGAAGGGTGGCTTCATCCTGTAATCCCTTCACGATATTATGAGATGCCAACAAATAGAAGGGTGGCTTCATCCTGTAATCCCTTCACGATACTATGAGATGGCAACAAATAGAAGGGTGGCTTCATCCTGTAATCCCTTAACGATACTATGAGATGGCAACAAATAGAAGGGTGGCTTCATCCTGTAATCCCTTCACGATACTATGAGATGCCAACAAATAGAAGGGTGGCTTCATCCTGTAATCCCTTCACGATATTATGAGATGCCAACAAATAGAAGGGTGGCTTCATCCTGTAATCCCTTCACGATACTATGAGATGCCAACAAATAGAAGGGTGGCTTCATCTTGTAATCCCTTAACGATACTATGAGATGGCAACAAATAGAAGGGTGGCTTCATCCTGTAATCCCTTCACGATACTATGAGATGCCAACAAATAGAAGGGTGGCTTCATCCTGTAATCCCTTCACGATACTATGAGATGGCAACAAATAGAAGGGTGGCTTCATCCTGTAATCCCTTCACGATACTATGAGATGGCAACAAATAGAAGGGTGGCTTCATCCTGTAATCCCTTAACGATACTATGAGATGGCAACAAATAGAAGGGTGGCTTCATCCTGTAATCCCTTCACGATACTATGAGATGGCAACAAATAGAAGGGTGGCTTCATCCTGTAATCCCTTCACGATACTATGAGATGGCAACAAATAGAAGGGTGGCTTCATCCTGTAATCCCTTCACGATACTATGAGATGGCAACAAATAGAAGGGTGGCTTCATCCTGTAATCCCTTCACGATATTATGAGATGCCAACAAATAGAAGGGTGGCTTCATCCTGTAATCCCTTCACGATACTATGAGATGGCAACAAATAGAAGGGTGGCTTCATCCTGTAATCCCTTAACGATACTATGAGATGGCAACAAATAGAAGGGTGGCTTCATCCTGTAATCCCTTCACGATACTATGAGATGGCAACAAATAGAAGGGTGGCTTCATCCTGTAATCCCTTCACGATACTATGAGATGGCAACAAATAGAAGGGTGGCTTCATCCTGTAATCCCTTCACGATATTATGAGATGCCAACAAATAGAAGGGTGGCTTCATCCTGTAATCCCTTCACGATACTATGAGATGCCAACAAATAGAAGGGTGGCTTCATCCTGTAATCCCTTCACGATACTATGAGATGCCAACAAATAGAAGGGTGGCTTCATCCTGTAATCCCTTCACGATACTATGAGATGCCAACAAATAGAAGGATGGCTTCATCCTGTAATCCCTTCACGATACTATGAGATGGCAACAAATAGAAGGGTGGCTTCATCCTGTAATCCCTTCACAATACTATGAGATGCCAACAAATAGAAGGGTGGCTTCATCCTGTAATCCCTTCCCAGCACCAAGGTCTAATCATGCTTTACACTTCGTCACCTTGATGTCTAAACTGGTAACCTTCCATATTTTCTCGAGGTGGTGTATAGTGCTTTAAGGCACCTAGAAACATATTTTGGCAGCAGGGTTCCCCTTTAAGGTATTAAGACAGCGGTACTGCTTGTGACTCTCCATGATGGTCTTCCCTGTGTAACTATAGCACATGATCCCAAAGACACAGGACTGGCTCCTTTCCCTCCCTAGTCTGTGAAGAGAAAAAGGTTGCAGGCATATGCAAATAATACCATACCAAGTCTTTTCTAAACTGACACTGGGTAAAGCGGGACAATTAGTACTTTTGAATTCTCAGAGGCAGTCCGTATGAGCAAAGAAGCAAGGGTGCTAACAGTGCAAAGTCCAAAGTACACTCAAAGGTGCATGAAACATCACATTGTGGCTCCAATCAAAAAGAGTCCATACAATGGGCAAAAATACTTGAACACTGCAAAAACTTTGGGGCAAAAATGTCACAAATGATGTCACAAAGAGCTCAGGTACATGTTTGAGTCTATTCTTTGGTTGTTGGCTTATAACATTGCAAAACTGGAACACATAGCAAAAAAAAGTCATTTGGAATCCACAAGTTTGCTTGGCTCCTATGGTCTCTGTACCTAAATATTCATCCTAAAGTGCTATATATTCGTTATTGAGCAGGCAATATTCGCATATTACGCGATCATTACCTTGCCGATTTTCGCATAAAAAAAAAAGTAGAATATACGAATTTGCGAGTATATGACGAATATTCTACAAGATATTCGCAAAATATCACAAATTCGAATATGACCCCTGCTGCTCATCACTAATCACAACATGTCCCAGATATTTCACTTGAGGCTTCAGTAACCGGCACTTTGAAGGGTTCACTTTCAATACATATTGGGCCAGAGTCTGGAACACCTCGGCCAGGTGCTGCAAATGCTCTTCATAGGTCTTGGAGCAGACCATCAAACCATTTTTTTTGCACCCAAGACATATCTCCATGAGATGCCCAGGGGCACTGCACAGCCCGAATGGCATGTAGTTGAACTCAAGCAGGGGTAGTGTAAGCTTTTAGTTTTCTCTTTATCTTCAGGTGCCATGAGGACTTTTCAATAGCCACTGGTTAGATCCAGTGTAAATAAATAAGCAGCAGATCCCAGGGCTGCCAGAGACTCCTCAATTCATGGCAGGTGGTCATGGAGAGGTGCATCCTTGTGCGTATTGTTGTTGATCTTGCGGTAATCCTGTCCTGGACGTTCCCACGACAGGTGGCAGGAGATCGGTGAGACTGGCAACACATGGTTTGATCTGACATCTTTTCCGTTTGGATCAAATGACGCATGTGTTTCTGGTGCTTGCCTCACCTTCTTCTCCCAGGTGTGGCTATTAGGGTCATTTAACCTTCTCTATAGTTGCTTCTCCCACAATGCTGTAGCTTCTCTTTGGATAGATTGTGGTTGGATCTCAGCTGAGTTCCTGGTGCTTCCATTGCTCCTTTGAAGTTAAGTCTTTCCTTTCCCTTCTGTATTTTGTTTGGTTCTGTGTGTTGCTTTCCCTATTGTTTGTATTAGGCCTGAAGAAGATCCTGTTCGTCCTTCCTTTTGGAGGAACAAGTTGTCTCAGTCCTGACATTTAGTGCCAGGGTCCTAAAGGGCTTGATAGGACTCTAGGTATTCCTGCATATGAACTCATCTACCTTTTTGGGGTCTTTTCATACTGGTAGTCAGTCAAGATTTTGGTTAGGGTTTTCATTAGGTGGTGTCCAGTTTCTTTCCCTAGTTCTAAGGCCTGATTCCCTGTTCTGCCCTTTCCTCCCCCACCGAAACGTGACATTATAAACCGCCAAAACTGTCATTTTTTGTTTGTTTGCATGCAGCCAGGTCAGCTGCAAGGGCTATCTTTGGAGGTAGATGACCTCCGCACAACCATCTTGCAGATATCACAGGCTGTTGGTCCTGGTGATAGTGGTGGAGACCAGGCCTATCTGGAGCCTAAAATTGCCCTCCCGGACATATTTTCTGGGAAACTGTGCCATCGGAATTGTGTCACAAGGTGTTTAAGGAACATCACTGTACGTTCTTACGGGACACCCTGGGAGCAGATCCACTGCTGACCTCACCTCTCGTAGATTCTGGTGGCCGGGGTTGTGTAAGTGTGTTGAGGATTATGTATTGGCCTGTAGTACCCTTGCACGTGCTAAGGTGACACATACTCAGCCTTCCAGATCTCTACTTCCGTTGCCATCCTGTGCAGAGCATGAACTCCCTTATCTATGGATTTTATCACTGATCTACCGAATTCTTCAGGACAGTTATTCTGGTGGTAGTTGATCGCTTTAGTAAAATGGTGCACTTTACAGCGTTGCCGGGCCTATCTAATGCTAGAACATTAGTGTTTGTTGACAACATTGTGAAACTCCATGGCATCCTCTCTGACGTGGTCTTGGATCGCGGGACTCAGTTTGTTTCCAGATTCTGGAAGGCGTTCTGTACTTGGCTGGGGGTACAACTGTCATTTTCTTTGGCTTTTCATCCTCAGCCGAACGGACAGACGGAGCGCACTAATCAGAGTCTGGAGACTTACTTGAGATCTTTTGTCTCAGAACCAGGAGGAGTGGTCCTAGTTTTTGTCTTTGGCAGAGTTTGCCATAAACAATCGTAGACAGGAATCCACTGGGAAGTCGCCGGTTTTTGGGGCATATGGGTTTCACCCGCAGTTTAGCACATTCTCAGGTTCTGATACTTCTGGTATTCCTGAGGACAATGATGATGAAAAACATTCCTCATCTATTTGGCAGAAAATTCAAGATAACGTGATGAATATGGGCAACAAGTATGAACGTGTGGCTGACGGGAAAGGTATGAAAGGTCCGGACCTAAGAGTGAGTGATTCTGTGTGGCTGTACACAAGAATCTTTGTTGAAGAGATATATTGAACCTTTGGAACCGTGTTCCTTGCCACGCGCTCCTGTTATGGTGGACGGTAGTTTGGAATTTCAGATCACCAGGATAATTGACTCTCGATTTTTCTCCGTAGATCTCTTCAGTATCTTGTTCACTGGAAGGGTTATGGACCAGAGGAGAGGATGTGGGTACCGGCATCTGACGTGAATGACAGTCATTTGGTGAAAGCTTTTCACAGGTCTCAACCGGATAAGGTCGGTCCTGGGTGTCCGGAGGTCATCCGTAGAAGGGGGGGTACTGTCACAGACGTTCCCGCGACAGGTGGCAAGAGATCGGTGAGGCAACAATTGGTTTGATCTGACATGTTTTCAGTTTGGATCAAATGACGTCTGTGCTGTTTCTGGTGCTTGCCTCACCTTCTTCCCCCAGGTGTGGCTATTAGGGTCCTTTAACCTTCTCTATTTATAGTTGCTTCTCCCACAATGCTTTGCGGTTTATAACTTCTGTTTGGACCTTTGGATAGATTGCGGAGTTCCTAAAGCTTCCATTGCTCCTTTGAAGTTAAGTTGTTCCTTTCCCTTTTGCATTTTGTTTGGGTTCTGTGTGTTGCATTTCCCTATTGTTTGTATTAGGGATACTTTTGTTCCATATCGATTCGATACCGGGATTTGCCATTTATCGACACTAGGCTGCGCTACTGCGCATCAGTATCGGAGAACATGGAGCGCGCTGCTTTCAGCACGCACAATGTTCCCTCAGTAGCACAGGGGAGAAGGAAGCAGTCCCTGTGCCGCTGCCACCGATGAGAGGAGAGAGGGGCGGAGGAGGGGAGGGACTGTGGGCACTGCGCCACCAATGAAGATAACTCACTTATTAATTCAAATACAGGAGGCGGGTGCTGGCTGCAAAATCATATAGCCGACACCCGACCTTTGTGAGAGGTAGCTGCGATCCGCTGCAGTTAACCCCTCAGGTGCTGCACATGAGGGGTTAACTGCCGCGGATCGCAGCTACCTCTCATAAAGTTCGGGTGCCGGCTATATGATTCTGCAGCCAGCACCCACCTCCTGCATTTGAATTAATGAGCGAGTTATCTCCATTAGTGATGAGCAGGAGGTGCCATATTCGATTTCGCAAATATTCAATTGAATATTTGTCGAAATCGAATATTCGTCATTTTTCTATTTATCGTGAATAATATACGATTTAATTATTCGCGTATTGCGATTTTACTTTTGACGGTATAAGGCAACGTTCCTATGACATTGACTATGGCTAGGCTAATATGTGTATTTTACGAATATTCATAATATTGCTCTAACTTCGTCTTTTAGAATATTACGAATATTCGTAAAATACACATATAGACTGTAATTGAGCTAATATAGTGCTATAATTATTTTTTTAAATCGTATATATATAGTAGCTTACCCCTCCTGATATCATGAACAGGTGCTCACACTAAATGCGGTTCACCCCAACCACACAAGAAAGTTAAATAGTTATATAGAATATAGTGGGCACTCAATACCTGTAGCCACATATAGGGTACAACACATTTATTATTATACAATATACATATATATAACTCAATAAAATTCTAAAATGGCAATTAATATACTCATAAACTCTTAAAAGTTGCAATTAATATATTCCTAAAAATTTTTTTCACTCCTATAAATTTATATCCTGTGTTGAAAGTTCATATATCAAAGTCCATATGCTGTATTAAAAAATTTCTATAAAAATTGGCCGCATCAATTGGCAATAAAAAGTATTAAATTGTAGTGCAGTTCACTTGATGTGCTGTATACCAAAGTTAGTACAGATGTACGGGCTAATGATGAATAATTCCAGGGATGGTGTAATGCAGTATATTGACGGTACTTACTGCGTTAGTCCTGCACCTGCGAGTGATTCTCCGCATAGAGGTTGGTACCGCCTCTGGAACAAAGCAGAGATCACGTCACAAAGTGTTAAAGCTCCGATCACGTGACACTACACGTGGGACGCTGAACTCAAGCAGGAAGAGCGCCATTGAACGAATGTGGAACTGACATCGGGACGAACTGGTGAGCGATACACGCCACAACCCATAAGAAGAAGGGTGAGTGACCTGATCTGTAGTGGGACGCCATTACGGTCAGAGATATATAAAAAGAGTGGACTAACGCAGTAAGTACCGTCAATATACTGCATTACACCATCCCTGGAATTATTCATCATTAGCCCGTACATCTGTACTAACCTTGGTATACAGCACATCAAGTGAACTGCACTACAATTTAATACTTTTTTATTGCCAATTGATGCGGCCAATTTTTATAGAAATTTTTTAATACAGCATATGGACTTTGATATATGAACTTTCAACACAGGATATAAATTTATAGGAGTGAAAAAAATTTTTAGGAATATATTAATTGCAACTTTTAAGAGTTTATGAGTATATTAATTGCCATTTTAGAATTTTATTGAGTTATATATATGTATATTGTATAATAATAAATGTGTTGTACCCTATATGTGGCTACAGGTATTGAGTGCCCACTATATTCTATATAAATAATTATTTTTTTGTCTAACTTTTTTTGCCTCTTCTGAACTTCAGTTTTGGAAAATATATACACTATTAAAATATAACATTGGTGGCAGTGGCCACAGGGTCCCCTCCTCTCCTCTTCATTCAATAATGAGTGGCAGCTTCTGATCGGAGCCCCAGCAGTGTAATCCTGGGGCTCCGGTCGGTTACCATGGCAGCCAGGACGCTACTGAAGATCTCCATGGTAAGCTCCCTAAGGGGGCTAATAGTTAGTAAATAAAAAGGAAAAAAAAAACAAACACCAAAATATTAACCTTCTTTCCCAATTTTACATATCAAATATATAAACAATAAATAAACATATTTCACTGGGGTTTTCACTAGGTGGTGTCCATCTTCCTTCCCTAGTTCTCAGGCCCGATTCCCTGTTTCCCCCTTCCCTCCTATGCTCGGCGTGGTGTTTTCCTTCCATAATGAAGCGTGACGAATCCACACACAAACAGATGGTTCCATCCTTCTTTTTCACCAGGACCAGAGGGGCAGCCCAGGGGCTGTGACTATCCTGGATGAAGTTAGCTGTCTTCATATCCTGGACCATCTTCTTCACCTGCTGGTACATGGCTGGCCTGTATCTGGCCTGTTTGATTGGAGGATGAGTGCCGCTTGGACTGGTGTTCTGTATTAGACGCCCCATAGTCCAGGGTGTGTTTGCTGAAGACTTGGTGGTGTTCCTTGGTCAGGTCCAGCACACCTTTGAGGTGGTGGCATCTCCAATATGTAGGATAACAGGCCGGACTGGATGGACAAATGTCTATTTTCGGCCTTATGTAC
>NW_025334363.1:0-97319 GCF_014858855.1 Bufo gargarizans
ACAGAGTAAGGGGATACAGCAGCCACAGCGCATGAATGAGACACAGAGACAAAGGGGCAGCAACACGGGGGATAAGAGTAACATAGGGGAGGAAGACACACAACAGAGTAAGGGATACAGCAGCCCCAGAGCATGAATGAGACACAGAGACAAAGGGCAGCAACATGGGGGAGAAGAGTAACATAGGGGAGGAAGCACACAACAGAGTAAGGGATTACAGCAGCACAGAGCATGAATGAGACACAGAGACAAAGGGCAGCAAAACATGGGGGAGAAGAGTAAACAGGGGAGGAAGACACACAACAGAGTAAGGGATACAGCAGCCACAGAGCATGAATGAGACACAGAGACAAAGGGCCAGCAACCATGGGGAGAAGAGTAACATAGGGGAGGAAGACACACAACAGAGTAAGGGATACAGCAGCCACAGAGCATGGAATGAGACACAGAGACAAAGGGCAGGCAACATGGGGGAGAAGAGTAACATAGGGGAGGAAGTACACACACAGAGTAAGGGATACAGCAGCCACAGAGCATGAATGAGACACAGAGACAAAGGGCAGCAACACTGGGGGATAAGAGTAACATAGGGGAGGAAGACACACAACAGAGTAAGGGATACAGCAGCCACAGAGCATGAATGAGACACAGAGACAAAGGGGCAGCAACATGGGGGAGAAGAGTAACATAGGGGAGGAAGACACACAACAGAGTAAGGGATACAGCAGCCACAGAGCATGAATGAGACACAGAGACAAAGGGCAGCAACATGGGGGAGAAGAGTAACATAGGGGAGGAAGACACACAACAGAGTAAGGGATACAGCAGCCACAGAGCATGAATGAGACACAGAGACAAAGGGCAGCAACATGGGGGAGAAGAGTAACATAGGGGAGGAAGACACACAACAGAGTAAGGGATACAGCAGCCACAGAGCATGAATGAGACACAGAGACAAAGGGCAGCAACACGGGGGATAAGAGTAACATAGGGGAGGAAGACACACAACAGAGTAAGGGATACAGCAGCCACAGAGCATGAATGAGACACAGAGACAAAGGGCAGCAACACTGGGGGATAAGAGTAACATAGGGGAGGAAGACACACAACAGAGTAAGGGATACAGCAGCCACAGAGCATGAATGAGACACAGAGACAAAGGGCAGCAACATGGGGGAGAAGAGTAACATAGGGGAGGAAGACACACAACAGAGTAAGGGATACAGCAGCCACAGAGCATGAATGAGACACAGAGACAAAGGGCAGCAACACTGGGGAGAAGAGTAACATAGGGGAGGAAGACACACAACAGAGTAAGGGATACAGCAGCCACAGAGCATGAATGAGACACAGAGACAAAGGGCAGCAACACGGGGGATAAGAGTAACATAGGGGAGGAAGACACACAACAGAGTAAGGGATACAGCAGCCACAGAGCATGAATGAGACACAGAGACAAAGGGCAGCAACATGGGGGAGAAGAGTAACATAGGGGAGGAAGACACACAACAGAGTAAGGGATACAGCAGCCACAGAGCATGAATGAGACACAGAGACAAAGGGCAGCAACATGGGGGAGAAGAGTAACATAGGGGAGGAAGACACACAACAGAGTAAGGGATACAGCAGCCACAGAGCATGAATGAGACACAGAGACAAAGGGCAGCAACATGGGGGAGAAGAGTAACATAGGGGAGGAAGACACACAACAGAGTAAGGGATACAGCAGCCACAGAGCATGAATGAGACACAGAGACAAAGGGCAGGCAACATGGGGGATAAGAGTAACATAGGGGAGGAAGACACACAACAGAGTAAGGGATACAGCAGCCACAGAGCATGAATGAGACACAGAGACAAAGGGCAGCAACATGGGGGAGAAGAGTAACATAGGGGAGGAAGACACACAACAGAGTAAGGGATACAGCAGCCACAGAGCATGAATGAGACACAGAGACAAAGGGCAGCAACATGGGGGAGAAGAGTAACATAGGGGAGGAAGACACACACAGAGTAAGGGATACAGCAGCCACAGAGCATGAATGAGACACAGAGACAAAGGGCAGCAACATGGGGGAGAAGAGTAACATAGGGGAGGAAGACACACAACAGAGTAAGGGATACAGCAGCCACAGAGCATGAATGAGACACAGAGACAAAGGGCAGCAACACGGGGGATAAGAGTAACATAGGGGAGGAAGACACACAACAGAGTAAGGGATACAGCAGCCACAGAGCATGAATGAGACACAGAGACAAAGGGCAGCAACATGGGGGATAAGAGTAACATAGGGGAGGAAGACACACAACAGAGTAAGGGATACAGCAGCCACAGAGCATGAATGAGACACAGAGACAAAGGGCAGCAACATGGGGGAGAAGAGTAACACAGGGGAGGAAGACACACAACAGAGTAAGGGATACAGCAGCCACAGAGCATGAATGAGACACAGAGACAAAGGGCAGCAACATGGGGGAGAAGAGTAACATAGGGGAGGAAGACACACAACAGAGTAAGGGATACAGCAGCCACAGAGCATGAATGAGACACAGAGACAAAGGGCAGCAACACTGGGGGAGAAGAGTAACATAGGGGAGGAAGACACACAACAGAGTAAGGGATACAGCAGCCACAGAGCATGAATGAGACACAGAGACAAAGGGCAGGCAGCAACACGGGGGATAAGAGTAACATAGGGGAGGAAGACACACAACAGAGTAAGGGATACAGCAGCCACAGAGCATGAATGAGACACAGAGACAAAGGGCAGCAACACGGGGGAGAAGAGTAACATAGGGGAGGAAGACACACAACAGAGTAAGGGATACAGCAGCCACAGAGCATGAATGAGACACAGAGACAAAGGGCAGCAACATGGGGGAGAAGAGTAACATAGGGGAGGAAGACACACAACAGAGTAAGGGATACAGCAGCCACAGAGCATGAATGAGACACAGAGACAAAGGGCAGCAACACGGGGGATAAGAGTAACATAGGGGAGGAAGACACACAACAGAGTAAGGGATACAGCAGCCACAGAGCATGAATGAGACACAGAGACAAAGGGCAGCAACATGGGGGAGAAGAGTAACATAGGGGAGGAAGACACACAACAGAGTAAGGGATACAGCAGCCACAGAGCATGAATGAGACACAGAGACAAAGGGCAGCAACATGGGGGAGAAGAGTAACATAGGGGAGGAAGACACACAACAGAGTAAGGGATACAGCAGCCACAGAGCATGAATGAGACACAGAGACAAAGGGCAGCAACATGGGGGAGAAGAGTAACATAGGGGAGGAAGACACACAACAGAGTAAGGGATACAGCAGCCACAGAGCATGAATGAGACACAGAGACAAAGGGCAGCAACATGGGGGAGAAGAGTAACATAGGGGAGGAAGACACACAACAGAGTAAGGGATACAGCAGCCACAGAGCATGAATGAGACACAGAGACAAAGGGCAGCAACATGGGGGAGAAGAGTAACATAGGGGAGGAAGACACACAACAGAGTAAGGGATACAGCAGCCACAGAGCATGAATGAGACACAGAGACAAAGGGCAGCAACACGGGGGAGAAGAGTAACACTAGGGGAGGAAGACACACAACAGAGTAAGGGATACAGCAGCCACAGAGCATGAATGAGGACACAGAGACAAAGGGCAGCAACATGGGGGAGAAGAGTAACATAGGGGAGGAAGACACACAACAGAGTAAGGGATACAGCAGCCACAGAGCATGAATGAGGACACAGAGACAAAGGGCAGCAACACGGGGGAGAAGAGTAACACAGGGGAGGAAGACACACAACAGAGTAAGGGATACAGCAGCCACAGAGCATGAATGAGACACAGAGACAAAGGGCAGCAACATGGGGGAGAAGAGTAACATAGGGGAGGAAGACACACAACAGAGTAAGGGATACAGCAGCCACAGAGCATGAATGAGACACAGAGACAAAGGGCAGCAACATGGTGGATAAGAGTAACATAGGGGAGGAAGACACACAACAGAGTAAGGGATACAGCAGCCACAGAGCATGAATGAGACACAGAGACAAAGGGCAGCAACATGGGGGAGAAGAGTAACATAGAGGAGGAAGACACACAACAGAGTAAGGGATACAGCAGCCACAGAGCATGAATGAGACACAGAGACAAAGGGCAGCAACATGGGGGAGAAGAGTAACATAGGGGAGGAAGACACACAACAGAGTAAGGGATACAGCAGCCACAGAGCATGAATGAGACACAGAGACAAAGGGCAGCAACACATGGGGATAAGAGTAACATAGAGGAGGAAGACACACAACAGAGTAAGGGATACAGCAGCCACAGAGCATGAATGAGACACAGAGACAAAGGGCAGCAACATGGGGGAGAAGAGTAACATAGAGGAGGAAGACACACAACAGAGTAAGGGATACAGCAGCCACAGAGCATGAATGAGACACAGAGACAAAGGGCAGCAACATGGGGGAGAAGAGTAACATAGGGGAGGAAGACACACAACAGAGTAAGGGATACAGCAGCCACAGAGCATGAATGAGACACAGAGACAAAGGGCAGCAACATGGGGGAGAAGAGTAACATAGGGGAGGAAGACACACAACAGAGTAAGGGATACAGCAGCCACAGAGCATGAATGAGACACAGAGACAAAGGGCAGCAACATGGGGGAGAAGAGTAACATAGGGGAGGAAGACACACAACAGAGTAAGGGATACAGCAGCCACAGAGCATGAATGAGACACAGAGACAAAGGGCAGCAACATGGGGGAGAAGAGTAACATAGGGGAGGAAGACACACAACAGAGTAAGGGATACAGCAGCCACAGAGCATGAATGAGACACAGAGACAAAGGGCAGCAACATGGGGGAGAAGAGTAACATAGGGAGGAAGACACACAACAGAGTAAGGGATACAGCAGCCACAGAGCATGAATGAGACACAGAGACAAAGGGCAGCAACATGGGGAGAAGAGTAACATAGGGGAGGAAGACACACAACAGAGTAAGGGATACAGCAGCCACAGAGCATGAATGAGACACAGAGACAAAGGGCAGCAACACAGGGGATAAGAGTAACATAGAGGAGGAAGACACACAACAGAGTAAGGGATACAGCAGCCACAGAGCATGAATGAGACACAGAGACAAAGGGCAGCAACATGGGGGAGAAGAGTAACATAGGGGAGGAAGACACACAACAGAGTAAGGGATACAGCAGCCACAGAGCATGAATGAGACACAGAGACAAAGGGCAGCAACACGGGGGAGAAGAGTAACATAGGGGAGGAAGACACACAACAGAGTAAGGGATACAGCAGCCACAGAGCATGAATGAGACACAGAGACAAAGGGCAGCAACATGGGGGAGAAGAGTAACATAGAGGAGGAAGACACACAACAGAGTAAGGGATACAGCAGCCACAGAGCATGAATGAGACACAGAGACAAAGGGCAGCAACATGGGGGAGAAGAGTAACATAGGGGAGGAAGACACACAACAGAGTAAGGGGTACAGCAGCCACAGAGCATGAATGAGACACAGAGACAAAGGGCAGCAACACGGGGGAGAAGAGTAACACAGGGGAGGAAGACACACAACAGAGTAAGGGATACAGCAGCCACAGAGCATGAATGAGGCACAGAGACAAAGGGCAGCAACATGGGGGAGAAGAGTAACATAGAGGAGGAAGACACACAACAGAGTAAGGGATACAGCAGCCACAGAGCATGAATGAGACACAGAGACAAAGGGCAGCAACATGGGGGAGAAGAGTAACATAGGGGAGGAAGACACACAACAGAGTAAGGGATACAGCAGCCACAGAGCATGAATGAGACACAGAGACAAAGGGCAGCAACACGGGGGAGAAGAGTAACACAGGGGAGGAAGACACACAACAGAGTAAGGGATACAGCAGCCACAGAGCATGAATGAGGCACAGAGACAAAGGGCAGCAACATGGGGGAGAAGAGTAACATAGAGGAGGAAGACACACAACAGAGTAAGGGATACAGCAGCCACAGAGCATGAATGAGACACAGAGACAAAGGGCAGCAACATGGGGGAGAAGAGTAACATAGGGGAGGAAGACACACAACAGAGTAAGGGATACAGCAGCCACAGAGCATGAATGAGACACAGAGACAAAGGGCAGCAACATGGGGGAGAAGAGTAACATAGGGGAGGAAGACACACAACAGAGTAAGGGATACAGCAGCCACAGAGCATGAATGAGACACAGAGACAAAGGGCAGCAACATGGGGGAGAAGAGTAACATAGGGGAGGAAGACACACAACAGAGTAAGGGATACAGCAGCCACAGAGCATGAATGAGACACAGAGACAAAGGGCAGCAACATGGGGGAGAAGAGTAACATAGAGGAGGAAGACACACAACAGAGTAAGGGATACAGCAGCCACAGAGCATGAATGAGACACAGAGACAAAGGGCAGCAACATGGGGGAGAAGAGTAACATAGGGGAGGAAGACACACAACAGAGTAAGGGATACAGCAGCCACAGAGCATGAATGAGACACAGAGACAAAGGGCAGCAACACAGGGGATAAGAGTAACATAGAGGAGGAAGACACACAACAGAGTAAGGGATACAGCAGCCACAGAGCATGAATGAGACACAGAGACAAAGGGCAGCAACATGGGGGAGAAGAGTAACATAGGGGAGGAAGACACACAACAGAGTAAGGGATACAGCAGCCACAGAGCATGAATGAGACACAGAGACAAAGGGCAGCAACACGGGGGAGAAGAGTAACATAGGGGAGGAAGACACACAACAGAGTAAGGGATACAGCAGCCACAGAGCATGAATGAGACACAGAGACAAAGGGCAGCAACATGGGGGAGAAGAGTAACATAGAGGAGGAAGACACACAACAGAGTAAGGGATACAGCAGCCACAGAGCATGAATGAGACACAGAGACAAAGGGCAGCAACATGGGGGAGAAGAGTAACACAGGGGAGGAAGTCACATGTTATTTATCCTATTTGAAGTGCGATGATATTTTGGGAGGGGAAGCACCAATGTGATACATGTGTGCATAACGTAATTGCGCCATATGCACCGCACGTAACACCGAATTGGAATAACAATTATCTATACATCTATAATAATAGCCACTAATTTAGTGTAAGTGAATTACTGTATCAATTATCAACAGAAAAAGGAAACAAAAAGAAAAATAGATTTTTGGTTTATTATGAAAAAAAATGTCATGTACACATACAGTATGTATTTTTTATTCATTTATCACCCTTCTTGGTGCAATCACTTTTATTTCACAGGTATCAATTAATAGACGTCTTTTCCTCCTCTTTTCATAGTATTCCATATAAACGTATGTGTAGGAAAGAAGGAAGCGAAGAGGAGCAATTTACTTTACTTTCTTTTTTGTTTATTATGACATTTATTCTGACTTATTATTTCACTGGTATATGTATTTTTCCACAGGTGTTTAACCATTTCCTCACTCACAGTATTATATATATACTTTTTTTGCACACGCTTACATTTTCTTTTTGCTTTTGTTTCCTTTTTTCTGTTGATAATTGATACAGTAATTCCTCTACGCTCCAGCCTCACTAGCCGTGAAAATGGAGAAGCCAAGCTTGAAAAGAGGTGGGGGGTTAGACATCTATTGTCTGCCACATACAATGCTGTCCTGACACCTCTTTCTGGGAAGTCATTATCACCTACTGACTCCAATTAGGATAATGGAATCAACACCTTTGACCCCATGCTGGGTATAATGACCTCTGACCCCATGCTGGGTATAATGACCTCTGACCCCATGCTGGGTATAATGACCTCTGATCCCATGCTGGGTATAATGACCTCTGACCCCATGCTGGGTATAATGACCTCTGACCCCATGCTGGGTATAATGACCTCTGACCCCATGCTGGGTATAATGACCTCTGACCCCATGCTGGGTATAATGACCTCTGATCCCATGCTGGGTATAATGACCTCTGACCCCATGCTGGGTATAATGACCTCTGACCCCATGCTGGGTATAATGACCTCTGACCCCATGCTGGGTATAATGACCTCTGACCCCATGCTGGGTATAATTACCAGATGTGGATTCAGTTACATATTTATTCCCAGAATTCTTGTACAGTCACTCAGAATTGAGAAAGCTCGTTGGAAGAACAAGTGAAACGTTTTCAAGAAATCTACAGGACGTCCAGTTGCCTTGAATTATTCTTTACACGTCTACCTGCGTCCACAAAATTACTGCTTGAGGGTGATAGACCAGCTTCACCTAACAACTGATTGAGTCCTGCCATATATCAGTGTAACAGTATCAAACATTGGCGACGTCCTTCTCCCCTGGTCAGCGTGGCACTGTAGAGTTGCTCCAGCGACTTCCAAGGCCGAGTTGCGATTCCCAGTAGCCGTGCAGCTCTTACAGGAGCTAGTAGTAATATAGATGTTCCCTCCAACGCGAGACGAGGCTGCCAGTTGAGGGTAAGAAGATTCACCTTTATTGGTGCCACACTTGGCCTTATATACAAGTCCCCATGCAACGGGTCCTCCCCTCTGGACCTGATGGAGGACTGGGTGACAAACACACACAGACCAATGGTAATAACCACACATTCCGGGACAGTCCCACACAAAGCCTCCCCTCTGTCAGATTCTGGATGTAACCCAACCATCTCCAGACAGTAAAACTCCCATACAGGACACACAAAGCCTCCCCTCTGCCTGGGAGATATTTAGAATATCACAGCTAGGACAATGACTCGTCTAAGGGGAGATATCCTTATAGTGGTGTATTGTAAAGTATCACAATCACAGAGTACCACTATAGTGTAAAACGTAACCTTTATTATACTAATGTATTGAAAACAACAAAAATACATATAGTCGGGACTTGATGGTCCTCAATCTTCCATGATGTAGGAAGGGGCTGTATTATAGGCAGGGTAGCAGTCCTGATTTGGGGCACTTACCCTATTACTCACCCTGAGTTTGGGTCCCTGCCTAAAAAAAGGAATGGCCGCCCCGTTAGGGGCGATCTCGTATTTAGGAACCTCCTATATACCCTAGGATGGCCCTGACAAACAGGTGATAGGAAGAGGCAGGCCATTCCGCAGGGGTGGTAGTAGTTGGGCAGGTGCACAGGCTGGAGCCTTAGTGGGAAGCTGCAAAAGGTGCGTGCGATTATGACAAAGAATGCACCAGACTACACGCCCACCATAGCCCCTCCGCTCGAGTCAGAGGAATTATTTTCCCATCCATTCCCAGACCTTACTGATGCACAGCCATTCGCGGCATCGGATCAGGAAGATGAGGCAGCAACGGCCGCCACCCAGCGGTCTGACGACAGCACCCAGATCAGCCCAAGGAGGGTGGTTCTTGCTGTTGCTGCCTACTCCGAGATCTCTAATGTCAGTGGTGGTGAAGATGACGATGATGATGTGTCGATGGACATCACGTGGGTGCCCACAAGAGAGGAAGAGGAGGGGAGTTCAGAGGGAGAGACGGAGCAGCAGATCCAGCCACAGAATCCTACAAAGTTGTCTGCTGTCAGGTGACGCCTATTGGCTAATTTTTGGGGCCTGTACTGGCAAGTTCTCACAACAATACTTAGTGCACAGTCACTAATATCTCATGAGACCTTATAAAATGTGAAGTTGTGTGCACCGCAAAAAATAAATCGCATCATTAGGGGTTTCGCAATGGTGCTTTTTTTAACCACTTGATCTGCATGTACAGCGATTGTTATAACATTCATGTGAAATGTAATCAAATGCACGGCTTTAATGTCAAATTACTTGCAGCGATCAGAAATTCTTCCTCAACGTCACGAAAATTGTTGCCAACCATCTTTTCTGACCGCATCCACGTTCGGTCTGCTGGAAACCCAGTTGCTGAAGTAGGCCGCGCATATTTTGCGCATGCACATAGGCGAAATTTACATTGCCGATATTTCGCATTGAAAAAATAATGAATGGAGATCGCAAATTCGAATAATACATCTGGTGTCACTGTGCATGTTGTGGGACTGTTTGTGCACTTCTAGCATTTAGTGGCTGCAAATACGACCTGAAGGTATTCCAGGTTCGCCTGCATTTAAAGTGAAGGGGGCCCACCGCGAACTTGCGGTTCGCGAACATTTGATCGCGTTCGCGAACCGTCCCGGACGATGTTCGTCCATCACTGGTTGTATCCGCCCTTTATCCTGAGCTTGAGGCAGAGGTGTTGGGGGCCCAGGGAGATGCACCTGATTCTCGTCCTCCAGGGAAGTTGTTTGTTCCTTCGGCACAAGGTGTTCCAGGAACATCACAGGACTGTTCTTACGGGACACCCTGGGAGCAGACCCACGGTTGTCTCATTTCCCAGAGATTCTGGTGGTCAGGGTTGCGTAAATGTGTTAAGGGCTATGCGTCAGCTTGTGAGACTTGTGCGTGTGCCAGTGACACATACTCGGCCTTCAGGATCTCTACTTCCCTTGCTTATCCTGTCCCGACCGTGGACTCACTTGTCCATGGACTTTATCACAGATTTGCCTAACTCCTCAGGGAAAACTGTGATTCTGGTGGCTGTTGATCACTTTAGTAAGATGTCGCACTTTATAGCATCATCAGGTTTACCTAATGCTAAAACTCTCACACAAGTGTTTGTCGATAACATCGTTATGTTATGTTACTAAGTCCTTGTATAGCGCTCTAGAGGAACTCAATCCGATCGAAGCGCTACACGGTAACCCCTCTGATGTGGTGTCTGATCGGGGGACTCAGTTTGTTTCCAGATTCTGGAAGGCGTTCTGTACTCGCCTGAGGGTCCAATTGTCCTTCTCTGCGGCCTTTCATCCTCAGTCAGACGGACAGACTGAACGCACTAATCAGAACCTGGAGACCTATTTGAGATGTTTTGTCTCGGAGAATCAGGAGGAGTGGTCTTCATTTTTGTCGTTGGTCGAGTTTGCCATAAATAACCGTAGACTGATAAGTTGCCGTTTTTTGGAGCATATGGTTTACATCCGCAGTTTGGCACATTTTCTGGTACTGAGACTTCTGGTATACCGGATGAGGAAAGATTTTCTTCTTCGTTGTCATCCATCTGGTTGAAAATTCAAAACAATTTTAAAAAGACGGGCAAAAAGAATAAACGTATGGCTGACTGGAGACGTATGAGTGGTTTGGACCTGAGAGTGGGTTATTCTGTGTGGCTGTCCACAAGAAACATTAAGTTAAAGATACCTTCTTGGAATTTGGGGCCAAGGTTTATTGGGCCATATAAGATCTCTGCCATTAATAATCCGGTCGCCTTTCGTCTTGAATTTCCGCAGGCTTTAAAAATTCACAATGTTTTTAAAAAATCATTGCTAAAAAGAACCTGCTGATTCTGCTGATTCGTCCTCCTTACGTCCTGCTCCTGTCTTGGTGGACGGTAATCTTGAATTTCAGATTGCCAGGATAATGAACTAACAAGTTTTTCGTTGATCTCTTCAGTACCTCGTGCACTGGAAAGGTTACGGTCCGGAGGAAAGAATGTGAGTTCCCGCAACAGACGTTAATGCCAGTCGCCTTGTGAAGGCCTTTCACAGGGCGCATCCTAATAAAGTCGGCCCTGGGTGTCCGGAGGTCACCCCTGGAGAGGGGGGGGGGGGTACTCTCAAGGTCACTCTCATGACAGAGGTGAGAAAATCTGAGAGATTGGCGGCACGTGAATGTGTCTGACAGTCTCTCTGTTTTCTCCTTGCAGTGTTGTGTTTGGTAATGACCTCTTGTCAGGTGCAGCTTGTGGTCATTACTGGACTCTATTTAGTCCAGACTCACACTGCTTACCATTAGGGCTGCAGTAATCGAATATTTTAGTAATCGAGTATTCTATCGATTATATTTCTCGATTCATCGAGTAATCTAATAAGAAAATAAGAAATTGCTGCAGCAATTGACTGTAATGGTGTGAAGGGTCTGGCCTTGTTACAGCAGTCAAGCTAAGTTTGGAGGATATCCAGCATGAATGCCAGAACATGGCCCGATGGCCTTGGGTAAGGAACACATTATAGTCAATAAGATTATGAGAGGTTGTATCCGGCTATACCCATTACGGTATACTCCAGCAGGCTCGGGTTATGTTGTGTGAACTCTGTGTCTCCGTCAGTCTATTCCGGTGGAGTACACCCGGCTCCAGCTGTCAAGCTAGATAGATGCCCATTGACTGTAATGGGGATCAGGACAAAAAATGCTGCACAGAGTGAGTAGTGAGGTGAGTCAGAGTCACATAGCATTTTTTCGCCGGACTCCAGCCAGTCGCCAGCTGATCAGAGTCGACTCCCAGTGTTGACGCTGCAATGTGAACTTAACTTGGCCTAAGCTAAGCTGTAAATAAGATGATCAAAATACTTTAAAGGGAACCTGTCACCGGGATTTTGGCCATGGAGCTGGGGACATGGGCTGCTAGATGGCCGCTAGCACATCCGCAATACCCAGTCCCCATAGCTCTGTGTGCTTTTATTGTGTTAAAAAAACGTTTTGATCCATATGCAAATGACCTGATGAGTCCTGTAGCCGGAGATGAGTCCAGCGGAAAGGAGCCCAGCACCGCCCCGCGTCCTCCGAATCTCCTCCTTGCTGGCTGACGTCACAGAGCTGGAGCGCCGAAATCTCGCGATGTGTGAGCTAGCGCATGCGTAGTTCGTTCCCTGTGCTGATGCCAGTACAGGGAATGAACATGATGCCGACACTGCGCATGCGCTAGCTCGTGCATCGCGAGATTTCGGCGCTCCAGCTCTGTGACGTCAGCCAGCAAGGAGGAGATTCGGAGGGCGCGGGGCGGTGCTGGGCTCCTTTCCGCTGGACTCATCTCCGGATACAGGACTCATATCAGGTCATTTGCATATGGATCTAAACGGTTTTTTAACACAATAAAAGCACACAGAGCTATGGGACCTGGGTACTGCGGATGTGCTAGCGGCCATCTAGCAGCCCATGTCCCCAGCTCCATGGCCGAAATCCCGGTGACAGGTTCCCTTTAACTTGTAAAAGCAGATTTCAAATTAAAATGCTAAATTACAAAAAAAAAGTAATCAAGTAAGTTCACAAAAACACTACACCTTTCTATATAAAACATCTACAATTCTTTAAAAGAGGAAAAACTACAGACTCATCTGTAGCCCAAGTATATAGGTCCAGCCCCAAACCCTCCTACAGAGAAACATATAAGAGGGTACATTAAACCAGGGTTCTGGATCACTCCCGTTTCTGTAGATATCAGAATAGCTCACCATTACGTAGACGTGATACAGTCAAGCCAATCCTTGTAGGGTCCTTCCAAGACAATCCCCGGTGTTAATATGCCATAGTACTCCGGTCTTGGAACCTACAAGGACTGAGTGTATATCACATCTACCTCCATGCAATGGTGAGAGATTCAGTATTGATATCTACAGAAATGTGAGAACCCTGGTCTAATGTATCCTCTTTATTATATGTTGCTCTCTCGGAGGGTTTGGGGCCTCTATATACGTTGGGCTACACATCATGATGACGTTTTTTCTCTTTTCAATATATATATAATTATATAGAAAGGTGTTAGTAGTGTTTTTGTGAATTGACTTTCACCACTTCCACAGCGGACTAGGGTTTAGTAGTGAGACAAACATGGCCTTACCCTTTGTTCTTCAACTCTGAACGACTTTCCGGCAACTTTAGTTCGGACTCGGAGTCTGTCTTCTTGCACATATTTTCTTCAAAGGCTTTCTGGCATTTTTAGAAGGTGTAACGGACCGTTTCAGCAGACAAGGGGTTAAGATCCGTTTAGGCGATATGCCCCTTTCCGAGAGACAGGCACAGCTACTGCAGAACACCAACCTCCCGAACTGGATACAAAATAGCACTCCAAACTGGAACCTCGCGGATAGCTGTCAGCAGGCGAACAGGAAAAGCGTATCAGTCAGCTTACACTCCTGGCAATCAGTCTCCAACAACATACAGGGAATCCCCCCAATAACGAGACAAGGCTCCGTCTTGAGGGTCAAACAGTGGTCTGTGAGCTAAAATGGCCGCCATCCATTGTTCTCACCATGTGCTTCATCCAAGCAAGTAACTGGCTTAGTTTACCAACAGCAACCAATCCGATTCCACCTCACTTTCCAAAGGAGCTGTGAATAATGAAAGGTGTAATGATCTGATGGTTGCTAAGCCAGTTGACCTTTACACCAGTTTGGATAAAGGCTATCTCCTCCTGAGGTACATATCAACATCATATGGTAAAGTGCATGTAGCTTGCCCTGGCTTACACTAAAGCGATGATCAGCAACCTCCGGCACTCCAGCTGTCTGGGAACTACAACTCCCAGAATGCTTCCTTCAATCACTTCTATAGGCGTTAGAACTAGCATGCAGGGAGTGGTAGTTTCACAGCAGGTAGAGTGCCGAAGGTTGCTGATTCGTAGCCTAAAGGATCACTTGGCGGTTTCTATGGAGAAAAGTGAGCATATCCACATGCTCAGAACTGAGGCTGGCCCTGTGCTTTGATGCTATGTTTCCTGCTGTCGTTCTGATGGCGTGGATGTTGCTGGACTTTGCCAGCTTTGCTAGTACTGGATAGCCTGTTTCATTTGTTTCCCACCATGACAAACGGATTCTCTTTCTTGGATACGGGATGTTCTCCAAAGTACATCAAGACCTCCTTCTGCACAGATTGTCTTAACTGCTTATCCTCTTCATCACTGGAGCTGGACTCTGATGATCCCAGTATGTTCTGGAGGAATGATACCGCTGCATGATCCTTGGGCTGCAGCAGGGTTATCTTCTTGTCCTCTTCTAGAAGAAGCTTCACCACGGTCACTGGACCGTGTCATTTCGTTTTTGGCAACAATTGCCATGGTCTGTACTGTGCTTTGGACCTTGAAGGACTCATCTGCAGACAAGAATTTAAGTTTCTTAAATCTGGGATCCAGAGCAGCAGCAATTAGGGCAGTGTTTGAAGACGAGTCAGGTTGAAACGTAGACCGTTCTTGCCATCTTGTTGTGATCTGTTGTACTGCATGAGCCTGGTATGACCTTAATGGTGGACTTCTTTAGGTTCTGCACTAGCTGTGGAAGTGCAGCGAGGGTAACATAGTTCTGCGCACTCAGAAACACCGTAGCTCCTTCAAATGGCTCAAGTGCCTGGCTAAGCTCCTCAACCAGGCTCCACTGCTCAGGCTTCAGATCAAGGTGGTGGTGTTTTCCTCTTGGAGTCACTTCTGGGTCTGAGAGAGCAGCAGTCCCCGGCCATCTTTGTTCCAGCAATCTTGCTATCATGTGATAAGTGCTATTCCAGCGTGTACTTACATCATGCACCAGCATGTGTTGTGGCCCATCTGCTGTGGCTTCTCCTTTAGTGTTGTACATGCCAACTCACTCTTCTTAAAGTGCTCAGCAAGGCATCTTACACAAGCCACACACTTACAGATAGCCTGGTGGTTCTTCAGAGCGCTTTGCACAACCAAGTTCAGGGTGTGACCTGCACGTCCATGTTTTTCTTGTAAAATCTTCACTGCTGCTACAACATTAGCACCATTGTCACGGACAACAGCTTTGACTTTCTTTGCTGCAATGCCAAATATGACAATAACATCCTCAAGCCACTCTGCAATATTTGCCGCTGTGCGCCATTCTTCAAGGGGCTTCGTAGTACGGCTGCAGGACTCCATTTCCCAATCCTTCCCAAGAAAATGACACGTCCCCCCCAGATAAGCTTCTGTAGCGACGCTCGTCCAAGTGTCAGCTGTAGGTGCAATGCTGTCAGTCTCCTTAAGGCCTCTTTCACACGGGCGTCATGTTTTTTAGCCGGATGCGTTCAGTGAAAAGCTTGCGATTTTTCAGGCGAGTGCTGTCAGTTCATTATGCGATTGCCTCGCGTTCTTGCGTTTTTTCCCGTGCGTGTGACATCCGGATGGCATGCGTTTTTTTCCACGTGTGTTAAAAAAAAACTGATCCATCCACTACATTCACCTGTAACTGCAAACACAATAGAAATACCCCCAGCATGCAGTGTTTCGTTGGACAGCTCCATTTGTTTTTGGGGAGTGGTTTGTGTGTTGATTGGTGTGTGTGTTTGTTAGTGGATTATCCTTTGCAGGACGTCCACTTTCACCCTGTCATCCACTGACCATGTCTTTTTGCACTGGCTGGTCTCCCACTGTTTTGGAGAGCAGCCAGAAATGATTGAGGAGCCGTGGAGGAAGCGTATGTGGGTGCATCCTATACTTTCGCAGCGGGCCAGCAAAGGTCTCTTTGTTGGCTTGTACGCTGAGCTCCGTGCGCACCCTCCAAAGTTCTTCAATTATTGCCGCATGTCGGTGTCTACGTTTGATCGTCTGTTGGAGGAGTTGAGGCCTTCCTTAACTTTCCAGGACACCAATATGCGGCGGAGTGTGTCACCTGAAGAACAACGGCTTATTATTACTTTAAGGTAAGACTATATATATTCTCAGACTAAATACTTTAATGCCACCCTGTTTTCCAATACATAGTTGTTAGGTCAATGGCCTATGTATTCTAAATGTTTCATCTTATAAGCCCGAGTGCGTAAATGTAGTAGACCTGTATTTAAACTCCCTTATTTTTAGTGATAGACTGTGTGTGGTTAGATTAGTCGCACCAGAATCCAGTTCTGCAGGGGTTAATAATGCAGCCTGTAATGATGAGGACACGTCACCTGTGAGTGTATATGTTAATTGTCTTGAACTTTATGAAGCTTAAATGCTATTCCTTACTTAGTTTTATCTCAGAATATAAATCATATGTTTCAATGTTTCATACCACTATGTGCTGGTTTCCTTTATATTTACCAGACACTTTCCCATTAGATAATGTCAAGTAATGTGCTAGATTTATAAACATATGCTATGAAAGTGTCTTTTCAGATATCTGGCGACTGGCAATTCTTTTTCGTCTTTACATTTTATTTTTCGAATGGGCACTTCCACAATTGCTGGCGTGGTACGGGCTACATGTGCCGCCATTTGGTTGACACTGAAGGCTTCAGTGCTGCCACAACCAACCAGGCAGCAGTGGCTTGATATAGCCCACGGCTTCCAGGAGAGGGCTCAATTTCCTAATTGTATTGGTGCCCTTGACGGGAAGCACATACGGGTTTAGAAGCCACCGAACTCAGGGTCCCAATACTATAATTAGAAGCAGTTTTTCTCTGTAGTTTTGTTGGCCTTGGCTGACACAAACTACGGGTTTATAATTGTAGACATTGGGTCCTATGAGGCCACACCTGATGAAGACGCCCAAGTGTACAGTACACCATCACCAAGAGAGACTTTACTACTTGGACGATCTGGATATGCTGGACTCAGAGTGCGGGAATTTTTTTGGGGATTATTTTATGTCCCCTATCGGTTCTTTTCCTTTTCAGCAGTAGTCCTCAATTCATGGACTTTTGTGTTTGCCAGACTATTGTCATAACCAGGATGGTTTGAGTTTAGTTCCTTTTTGCTTTTTTTTAGTTAGGGACCCTTGACGTGGGTTGCGAGCTTACATATTTTGCAAATAGTCTAATCTACATGGTATGTGGAATATGTACCAATACCTCATTTCTCTATTACCTACACTTTGTTTCATAACATTTTACAGTGCTAAATGTGGCAAAATGAGTCAAATTCTTTACAATGTTTTTCGGTATAATACTAAACAAATGTGTTAATATTGATTAGATGGTGTTCTAGGAGTATAGATTTGTTGGTCTCACATGTTTTGTATGTGTAATAAAACAAACTCATTTAAATTTATTATGACCTACATTTTGATGTAAGAACCCCTAAAAATAAAAACTATTGAACGTCAGTGTTTGTGTGCAAAGTTAACATTTCATATGTGTCCTATGTGGTTACTAATGTCTAGTACAAATGCACTATCTATATATTGTGGGATGTGTGTGCACAATACAATTACATCAGACACATTAGAAGCTTGAAAACAAAAATGTGTTTTATTACACACAATATGAAAATAAATTCTCTGGTATATTAAAATAAATACATTTTTCTGTCAAAATTACTACAAATTAACATATTGCCTTGATGGCGATGAAGATCCCTGATAAGGAGGGGCTGAGTATTGTGAGGGTCCAGCCTGATTTTGAGCTTGTCCCTCATAAGGAGCCCTTGAATATTGGCCCTGGGAGGGGGGGCCTGAATATTGGCCCTGGGAAGGAGCCCTTGAATATTGGGCCTGGGAAGGGGGGCCGGAATATTGGCCCTGGGAAGGAGCCCTTGAATATTGTGCCTGGGAAGGGGGGCAAAGGCATTGTGGTGGGCCAGTTCGACTGGGCGAGGGTCCTGGAGGACCATAGCTAGGTTCACCCTGAATCTGGGGAACATATGACGCCATTGGTGGCCCATAATGATCCCTTGTTGTTGGTCGGGTAAAGGCTGGGAAACAGCGGGGATGTTGGGGACAATTAGTTGCCCATAGCGGCGCAAATTTTCAAGGGCGTCATGCATGACAGAGGGATCAGGAAGGGAATTTGCTAGCTCCAGAACGATTTCTACGGAAGTTCTTGTCTGTAATAATCGTTCTGGAGGTAGCTGCTGCATATAATGGGCCAGACTACGGGCAAACATATCGTGATGATCCTCCTGCCGAGCCCGAGATAAATAATCCAAAACTTGGACATTAACGTTGGACTTGGCAGGAGGATTTGCCCATCATCTGGACCTGCTGGGTAGAGCCGGGGGGGGGGGGGGGATCAGCTCCTGATGCTGCAGGAGGCTCGGAAGGTGCTGGTGTTGGTCCCGGAAGAGTCTCCTGCTGGGCAGCTGTCGTCTCCTCCTCACAAGCACTGGACAATTGTGGAGCCGATTCTTCTCCTTCCTCCTCTAGGTTGTCCTCCGTTCCACAAAATGACTAAAATATATAAACATGACGATTCGAAAAAATATATTAACATATTCCTGTCATGAGCTACACAATCTACATTTGTCACATAGTACTAACTGGCCCAACAAACCGAGGCGTCATTATGGCAAAACATTTGAGGCTTGTGCCCCATATGTTTGGTCCAGTGCCCTGAATGTTATGCTGGATTGCTGGTAGAATTTTAAGGAAATATTAAAGGGAATTTTTACATTGATTTGAACGGGGCAACCCCCTGATCACCCCCCTTGTACTAGTTTCGCTACTTATCTGCTGCGATTGAGCACCGATGGCACAGAAGTGACTGAACTCATGCCAGCGCAACAGATAAGTAGCGGAACAAGTACAAGGTGGGGGGTGATCTGGGGGGTTGCCCAGATGGCTAGTCCCTTCGCAGTAGTTATTAACCCCTTTCAGCAGTCCCCCCATTCACTGAAGGGGGGACTGCTGAAAGGGGTTAATAACTACTGTGAAGCCCCCCCCCCCCCCCCCCGGTGATGGGGACGTAGCTTCATGGGTGGATCTTGGCTTCACGGGGGCGTTGTACAGTGGGCTTGTGCCCCAGATGTTTTCACACACTAGCAATTCCCCTGCCAACCAAAAATAGACATATGTGGTAATTGTGGTAGTATAGATGTAGCAGGGATAACCCACACACTCAGAAATATAAGGTCTATACTCGTGTATACTATCGTGTTAACTTTAACCAAAACGAGGAAAAAAAATACATTTTGACACATTTATTAGACATCTTATGTCCCATAGAGCATGTGGGTTAACCCTGCGACATTATTTACGTATGTATCCATACCATCAATCTTTACTCAACTTATCATTTTAATCTCATACTTTTGGTTAAGAAAGGAGCAATGTGAATGTTTGCTATTGATAAATATGACATTTCACATTCATCCATTCAAAACATTCAAAGTACGTAAAAATTCGCCATACAGTGCGTATAGCTTAGTGTGTAGAATGGACTTACGGACGCAGATCCATGACGGCGCGAAGGAACATTAGCTGCTCCCGGAAGAGGTAGGGTCTTTTCTTGGGGGGACCAGCCCCGCTCCGCCCCTGCTTTCTCATTCCCTTGCGGAACTGGTCACGGCAGCTCCGCCAACGATTCTTGACCTCTTCAACTGGTAATAGAAAGGCAAGAAAGGAACATGGATCAATTTCTAAAGTGATAGGTAAACCAACGTATAACAAGGCCTATATACTAGGTACACTAACGTATAACAAGGCCTATATACTAGGTACACTAACGTATAACAAGGCCTATATACCAGGTACACTAAGGTATAACAAGGCCTCTATACCAGGTACACTAACGTATAACAAGGCCTATATACCAGGTACACTAAGGTATAACAAGGCCTATATACCAGGTACACTAACGTATAACAAGGCCTATATACCAGGTACACTAAGGTATAACAAGGCCTCTATACCAGGTACACTAACGTATAACAAGGCCTATATACCAGGTACACTAACGTATAACAAGGCCTATATACCAGGTACACTAACGTATAACAAGGCCTATATACTAGGTACACTAACGTATAACAAGGCCTATATACCAGGTACACTAACGTATAACAAGGCCTATATACCAGGTACACTAACGTATAACAAGGCCTATATACCAGGTACACTAAGGTATAACAAGGCCTATATACCAGGTACACTAACGTATAACAAGGCCTATATACCAGGTACACTAACGTATAACAAGGCCTATATACCAGGTACACTAACGTATAACAAGGCCTATATACCAGGTACACTAACGTATAACAAGGCCTATATACCAGGTACACTAAGGTATAACAAGGCCTCTATACCAGGTACACTAAGGTATAACAAGGCCTCTATACCAGGTACACTAACGTATAACAAGGCCTCTATACCAGGTACACTAACGTATAACAAGGCCTATATACCAGGTACACTAACGTATAACAAGGCCTATATACCAGGTACACTAACGTATAACAAGGCCTATATACCAGGTACACTAACGTATAACAAGGCCTATATACCAGGTACACTAACGTATAACAAGGCCTATATACCAGGTACACTAAGGTATAACAAGGCCTATATACCAGGTACACTAAGGTATAACAAGGCCTATATACCAGGTACACTAACGTATAACAAGTCCTATATACCAGGTACACTAACGTATAACAAGGCCTATATACCAGGTACACTAATGTATAACAAGGCCTATATACCAGGTACACTAAGGTATAACAAGGCCTATATACCAGGTACACTAAGGTATAACAAGGCCTATATACCAGGTACACTAACGTATAACAAGGCCTATATACCAGGTACACTAAGGTATAACAAGGCCTATATACCAGGTACACTAAGGTATAACAAGGCCTATATACCAGGTACACTAACGTATAACAAGGCCTATATACCAGGTACACTAACGTATAACAAGGCCTATATACCAGGTACACTAAGGTATAACAAGGCCTATATACCAGGTACACTAAGGTATAACAAGGCCTCTATACCAGGTACACTAACGTATAACAAGGCCTATATACCAGGTACACTAACGTATAACAAGGCCTCTATACCAGGTACACTAACGTATAACAAGGCCTCTATACCAGGTACACTAACGTATAACAAGGCCTCTATACCAGGTACACTAACGTATAACAAGGCCTATATACCAGGTACACTAAGGTATAACAAGGCCTATATACCAGGTACACTAAGGTATAACAAGGCCTATATACCAGGTACACTAATGTATAACAAGGCCTATATACCAGGTACACTAACATATAACAAGGCCTCTATACCAGGTACACTAACGTATAACAAGGCCTATATACCAGGTACACTAACATATAACAAGGCCTATATACCAGGTACACTAACGTATAACAAGGCCTATATACCAGGTACACTAACGTATAACAAGGCCTATATACCAGGTACACTAAGGTATAACAAGGCCTATATACCAGGTACACTAAGGTATAACAAGGCCTATATACCAGGTACACTAACGTATAACAAGGCCTATATACCAGGTACACTAACATATAACAAGGCCTCTATACCAGGTACACTAACGTATAACAAGGCCTATATACCAGGTACACTAACATATAACAAGGCCTCTATACCAGGTACACTAACGTATAACAAGGCCTATATACCAGGTACACTAAGGTATAACAAGGCCTATATACCAGGTACACTAACGTATAACAAGGCCTATATACCAGGTACACTAACATATAACAAGGCCTCTATACCAGGTACACTAAGGTATAACAAGGCCTCTATACCAGGTACACTAACGTATAACAAGTCCTATATACCAGGTACACTAACGTATAACAAGGCCTATATACCAGGTACACTAACGTATAACAAGGCCTATATACCAGGTACACTAACGTATAACAAGGCCTATATACCAGGTACACTAACGTATAACAAGGCCTATATACCAGGTACACTAAGGTATAACAAGGCCTATATACCAGGTACACTAAGGTATAACAAGTCCTCTATACCAGGTACACTAACGTATAACAAGGCCTATATACCAGGTACACTAACGTATAACAAGGCCTATATACCAGGTACACTAACGTATAACAAGGCCTATATACCAGGTACACTAACATATAACAAGGCCTCTATACCAGGTACACTAACGTATAACAAGTCCTATAAACCAGGTACACTAACGTATAACAAGGCCTATATACCAGGTACACTAAGGTATAACAAGGCCTCTATACCAGGTACACTAACGTATAACAAGGCCTATATACCAGGTACACTAACGTATAACAAGGCCTATATACCAGGTACACTAACGTATAACAAGGCCTATATACCAGGTACACTAACATATAACAAGGCCTCTATACCAGGTACACTAACGTATACAAGGCCTATATACCAGGTACACTAACGTATAACAAGGCCTCTATACCAGGTACACTAACGTATAACAAGGCCTCTATACCAGGTACACTAACGTATAACAAGGCCTATATACCAGGTACACTAACGTATAACAAGGCCTATATACCAGGTACACTAACGTATAACAAGGCCTATATACCAGGTACACTAACGTATAACAAGGCCTATATACCAGGTACACTAAGGTATAACAAGGCCTATATACCAGGTACACTAACATATAACAAGGCCTATATACCAGGTACACTAACGTATAACAAGGCCTATATACCAGGTACACTAACGTATAACAAGGCCTATATACCAGGTACACTAACATATAACAAGGCCTCTATACCAGGTACACTAACGTATAACAAGGCCTATATACCAGGTACACTAACGTATAACAAGGCCTATATACCAGGTACACTAAGGTATAACAAGGCCTATATACCAGGTACACTAACGTATAACAAGGCCTATATACCAGGTACACTAACATATAACAAGGCCTCTATACCAGGTACACTAAGGTATAACAAGGCCTCTATACCAGGTACACTAACGTATAACAAGTCCTATATACCAGGTACACTAACGTATAACAAGGCCTATATACCAGGTACACTAACGTATAACAAGGCCTATATACCAGGTACACTAACGTATAACAAGGCCTATATACCAGGTACACTAACGTATAACAAGGCCTATATACCAGGTACACTAAGGTATAACAAGGCCTCTATACCAGGTACACTAACGTATAACAAGTCCTATAAACCAGGTACACTAACGTATAACAAGGCCTATATACCAGGTACACTAACGTATAACAAGGCCTATATACCAGGTACACTAACGTATAACAAGGCCTATATACCAGGTACACTAAGGTATAACAAGTCCTATATACCAGGTACACTAAGGTATAACAAGGCCTCTATACCAGGTACACTAACGTATAACAAGGCCTATATACCAGGTACACTAACGTATAACAAGGCCTATATACCAGGTACACTAACGTATAACAAGGCCTATATACCAGGTACACTAACGTATAACAAGGCCTATATACCAGGTACACTAATGTATAACAAGGCCTCTATACCAGGTACACTAACGTATAACAAGGCCTATATACCAGGTACACTATACAGCCTATACCAGTACACTAACGTATAACAAGGCCTATATACCAGGTACACTAACGTATAACAAGGCCTATATACCAGGTACACTAACGTATAACAAGGCCTATATACCAGGTACACTAACGTATAACAAGGCCTATATACCAGGTACACTAACGTATAACAAGGCCTATATACCAGGTACACTAAGGTATAACAAGGCCTCTATACCAGGTACACTAACGTATAACAAGGCCTATATACCAGGTACACTAAGGTATAACAAGGCCTATATACCAGGTACACTAAGGTATAACAAGGCCTCTATACCAGGTACACTAACGTATAACAAGGCCTATATACCAGGTACACTAACGTATAACAAGGCCTCTATACCAGGTACACTAAGGTATAACAAGGCCTATATACCAGGTACACTAACGTATAACAAGGCCTCTATACCAGGTACACTAACGTATAACAAGGCCTCTATACCAGGTACACTAACGTATAACAAGGCCTATATACCAGGTACACTAACGTATAACAAGGCCTATATACCAGGTACACTAACGTATAACAAGGCCTATATACCAGGTACACTAAGGTATAACAAGGCCTCTATACCAGGTACACTAAGGTATAACAAGGCCTATATACCAGGTACACTAAGGTATAACAAGGCCTATATACCATGTACACTAATGTATAACAAGGCCTATATACCAGGTACACTAACGTATAACAAGGCCTATATACCAGGTACACTAAGGTATAACAAGGCCTATATACCAGGTACACTAACGTATAACAAGGCCTCTATACCAGGTACACTAAGGTATAACAAGGCCTATATACCAGGTACACTAACGTATAACAAGGCCTATATACCAGGTACACTAACGTATAACAAGGCCTATATACCAGGTACACTAACGTATAACAAGGCCTATATACCAGGTACACTAACGTATAACAAGGCCTATATACCAGGTACACTAAGGTATAACAAGGCCTATATACCAGGTACACTAACGTATAACAAGGCCTCTATACCAGGTACACTAACGTATAACAAGGCCTATATACCAGGTACACTAACGTATAACAAGGCCTATATACCAGGTACACTAACGTATAACAAGGCCTCTATACCAGGTACACTAACGTATAACAAGGCCTATATACCAGGTACACTAACGTATAACAAGGCCTCTATACCAGGTACACTAACGTATAACAAGGCCTATATACCAGGTACACTAACGTATAACAAGGCCTATATACCAGGTACACTAAGGTATAACAAGGCCTCTATACCAGGTACACTAACGTATAACAAGGCCTATATACCAGGTACACTAAGGTATAACAAGGCCTATATACCAGGTACACTAACGTATAACAAGGCCTCTATACCAGGTACACTAACGTATAACAAGGCCTATATACCAGGTACACTAACGTATAACAAGGCCTATATACCAGGTACACTAACGTATAACAAGGCCTCTATACCAGGTACACTAACGTATAACAAGGCCTATATACCAGGTACACTAAGGTATAACAAGGCCTCTATACCAGGTACACTAACGTATAACAAGGCCTATATACCAGGTACACTAACGTATAACAAGGCCTATATACCAGGTACACTAACGTATAACAAGGCCTCTATACCAGGTACACTAACGTATAACAAGGCCTATATACCAGGTACACTAAGGTATAACAAGGCCTCTATACCAGGTACACTAACGTATAACAAGGCCTCTATACCAGGTACACTAACGTATAACAAGGCCTATATACCAGGTACACTAATGTATAACAAGGCCTATATACCAGGTACACTAAGGTATAACAAGGCCTCTATACCAGGTACACTAACGTATAACAAGGCCTATATACCAGGTACACTAAGGTATAACAAGGCCTATATACCAGGTACACTAACGTATAACAAGTCCTATAAACCAGGTACACTAACGTATAACAAGGCCTATATACCAGGTACACTAACGTATAACAAGGCCTATATACCAGGTACACTAAGGTATAACAAGGCCTATATACCAGGTACACTAAGGTATAACAAGGCCTCTATACCAGGTACACTAACGTATAACAAGTCCTATAAACCAGGTACACTAACGTATAACAAGGCCTATATACCAGGTACACTAACGTATAACAAGGCCTATATACCAGGTACACTAAGGTATAACAAGGCCTATATACCAGGTACACTAACGTATAACAAGGCCTATATACCAGGTACACTAAGGTATAACAAGGCCTCTATACCAGGTACACTAACGTATAACAAGGCCTATATACCAGGTACACTAAGGTATAACAAGGCCTATATACCAGGTACACTAACATATAACAAGGCCTATATACCAGGTACACTAACGTATAACAAGGCCTATATACCAGGTACACTAAGGTATAACAAGGCCTCTATACCAGGTACACTAACGTATAACAAGGCCTATATACCAGGTACACTAACGTATAACAAGGCCTCTATACCAGGTACACTAAGGTATAACAAGGCCTATATACCAGGTACACTAACGTATAACAAGGCCTATATACCAGGTACACTAAGGTATAACAAGGCCTATATACCAGGTACACTAACGTATAACAAGGCCTATATACCAGGTACACTAATGTATAACAAGGCCTATATACCAGGTACACTAACGTATAACAAGGCCTATATACCAGGTACACTAACGTATAACAAGGCCTATATACCAGGTACACTAACGTATAACAAGGCCTATATACCAGGTACACTAAGGTATAACAAGGCCTATATACCAGGTACACTAAGGTATAACAAGGCCTATATACCAGGTACACTAAGGTATAACAAGGCCTATATACCAGGTACACTAAGGTATACAAGGCCTATATACCAGGTACACTAACGTATAACAAGGCCTATATACCAGGTACACTAACGTATAACAAGGCCTATATACCAGGTACACTAACGTATAACAAGGCCTATATACCAGGTACACTAACGTATAACAAGGCCTATATACCAGGTACACTAACGTATAACAAGGCCTATATACCAGGTACACTAAGGTATAACAAGGCCTATATACCAGGTACACTAACGTATAACAAGGCCTATATACCAGGTACACTAACGTATAACAAGGCCTATATACCAGGTACACTAACGTATAACAAGGCCTCTATACCAGGTACACTAACGTATAACAAGGCCTCTATACCAGGTACACTAACGTATAACAAGGCCTCTATACCAGGTACACTAACGTATAACAAGGCCTATATACCAGGTACACTAACGTATAACAAGGCCTATATACCAGGTACACTAACGTATAACAAGGCCTATATACCAGGTACACTAATGTATAACAAGGCCTATATACCAGGTACACTAAGGTATAACAAGGCCTATATACCAGGTACACTAAGGTATAACAAGGCCTATATACCAGGTACACTAACGTATAACAAGGCCTATATACCAGGTACACTAACGTATAACAAGGCCTATATACCAGGTACACTAACGTATAACAAGGCCTATATACCAGGTACACTAAGGTATAACAAGGCCTCTATACCAGGTACACTAACGTATAACAAGGCCTATATACCAGGTACACTAACGTATAACAAGGCCTATATACCAGGTACACTAAGGTATAACAAGGCCTATATACCAGGTACACTAACGTATAACAAGGCCTATATACCAGGTACACTAACGTATAACAAGGCCTCTATACCAGGTACACTAACGTATAACAAGGCCTCTATACCAGGTACACTAACGTATAACAAGGCCTATATACCAGGTACACTAATGTATAACAAGGCCTATATACCAGGTACACTAAGGTATAACAAGGCCTATATACCAGGTACACTAAGGTATAACAAGGCCTATATACCAGGTACACTAACGTATAACAAGGCCTATATACCAGGTACACTAACGTATAACAAGGCCTCTATACCAGGTACACTAACGTATAACAAGGCCTATATACCAGGTACACTAACGTATAACAAGGCCTATATACCAGGTACACTAACGTATAACAAGGCCTATATACCAGGTACACTAATGTATAACAAGGCCTATATACCAGGTACACTAACGTATAACAAGGCCTATATACCAGGTACACTAAGGTATAACAAGGCCTATATACCAGGTACACTAAGGTATAACAAGGCCTATATACCAGGTACACTAACGTATAACAAGGCCTCTATACCAGGTACACTAACGTATAACAAGGCCTATATACCAGGTACACTAACGTATAACAAGGCCTATATACCAGGTACACTAATGTATAACAAGGCCTATATACCAGGTACACTAACGTATAACAAGGCCTATATACCAGGTACACTAATGTTATAACAAGGCCTATATACCAGGTACACTAAGGTATAACAAGGCCTATATACCAGGTACACTAAGGTATAACAAGGCCTATATACCAGGTACACTAACGTATAACAAGGCCTATATACCAGGTACACTAACGTATAACAAGGCCTATATACCAGGTACACTAACGTATAACAAGGCCTATATACCAGGTACACTAACGTATAACAAGGCCTATATACCAGGTACACTAACGTATAACAAGGCCTATATACCAGGTACACTAACGTATAACAAGGCCTATATACCAGGTACACTAATGTATAACAAGGCCTATATACCAGGTACACTAACGTATAACAAGGCCTATATACCAGGTACACTAATGTATAACAAGGCCTATATACCAGGTACACTAACGTATAACAAGGCCTATATACCAGGTACACTAACGTATAACAAGGCCTATATACCAGGTACACTAACGTATAACAAGGCCTATATACCAGGTACACTAAGGTATAACAAGGCCTATATACCAGGTACACTAACGTATAACAAGGCCTATATACCAGGTACACTAATGTATAACAAGGCCTATATACCAGGTACACTAACGTATAACAAGGCCTCTATACCAGGTACACTAAGGTATAACAAGGCCTATATACCAGGTACACTAAGGTATAACAAGGCCTATATACCAGGTACACTAACGTATAACAAGTCCTATATACCAGGTACACTAAGGTATAACAAGGCCTATATACCAGGTACACTAACATATAACAAGGCCTATATACCAGGTACACTAACGTATAACAAGGCCTATATACCAGGTACACTAAGGTATAACAAGGCCTCTATACCAGGTACACTAAGGTATAACAAGGCCTATATACCAGGTACACTAACGTATAACAAGGCCTATATACCAGGTACACTAATGTATAACAAGGCCTATATACCAGGTACACTAAGGTATAACAAGGCCTATATACCAGGTACACTAAGGTATAACAAGGCCTATATACCAGGTACACTAACGTATAACAAGGCCTATATACCAGGTACACTAATGTATAACAAGGCCTATATACCAGGTACACTAATGTATAACAAGGCCTATATACCAGGTACACTAACGTATAACAAGGCCTATATACCAGGTACACTAACGTATAACAAGGCCTATATACCAGGTACACTAACGTATAACAAGGCCTCTATACCAGGTACACTAACGTATAACAAGGCCTATATACCAGGTACACTAACGTATAACAAGGCCTCTATACCAGGTACACTAACATATAACAAGGCCTATATACCAGGTACACTAACTTATAACAAGGCCTATATACCAGGTACACTAACGTATAACAAGGCCTATATACCAGGTACACTAACGTATAACAAGGCCTATATACCAGGTACACTAACGTATAACAAGGCCTATATACCAGGTACACTAACTTATAACAAGGCCTATATACCAGGTACACTAACGTATAACAAGGCCTATATACCAGGTACACTAATGTATAACAAGGCCTATATACCAGGTACACTAACGTATAACAAGGCCTATATACCAGGTACACTAACGTATAACAAGGCCTATATACCAGGTACACTAACGTATAACAAGGCCTATATACCAGGTACACTAACGTATAACAAGGCCTATATACCAGGTACACTAACGTATAACAAGGCCTATATACCAGGTACACTAACGTATAACAAGGCCTATATACCAGGTACACTAAGGTATAACAAGGCCTATATACCAGGTACACTAACGTATAACAAGGCCTATATACCAGGTACACTAAGGTATAACAAGGCCTATATACCAGGTACACTAACGTATAACAAGGCCTCTATACCAGGTACACTAACGTATAACAAGGCCTATATACCAGGTACACTAAGGTATAACAAGGCCTATATACCAGGTACACTAACGTATAACAAGGCCTATATACCAGGTACACTAAGGTATAACAAGGCCTATATACCAGGTACACTAAGGTATAACAAGGCCTCTATACCAGGTACACTAATGTATAACAAGGCCTATATACCAGGTACACTAACGTATAACAAGGCCTATATACCAGGTACACTAACGTATAACAAGGCCTATATACCAGGTACACTAACGTATAACAAGGCCTATATACCAGGTACACTAACGTATAACAAGGCCTATATACCAGGTACACTAACGTATAACAAGGCCTATATACCAGGTACACTAACGTATAACAAGGCCTATATACCAGGTACACTAACGTATAACAAGGCCTATATACCAGGTACACTAACGTATAACAAGGCCTATATACCAGGTACACTAAGGTATAACAAGTCCTATATACCAGGTACACTAACGTATAACAAGGCCTATATACCAGGTACACTAACGTATAACAAGGCCTATATACCAGGTACACTAACGTATAACAAGGCCTATATACCAGGTACACTAACGTATAACAAGGCCTATATACTAGGGAGGACAACATGGATCAAACATGTATACATTGTTTACTTAAATTCTTGCGACTTTGGCCTTTGGTCGTTTGCCATATGGCTGCAAACAGATCCTGGGTAACCTCCTCCCAGGCAGCGTCCTTCTTATATCTGTCCGGGTAATCTGAAGAACGTAGATCCCAGAGGCAGGGCCTGTCCTGCACCAGGACAATCAGCTTTTCCACATCCATGCCACGTGGAGTTTTGGGCATGCTGACAAGAATTCGCTCCGCGAGGGCTTGAAAAAGCAGCAGTAAACTTCTCCCTCATGTGCTGCCACAAACCACATGCAGACAGACACAGAGAAAAAAACGCCTACTTCCTGTATTATATAGCCCAGGAGTGTTGCTAAGTTACTTCCGTCAAAAAAAACGAAACGCAACGCATGGTATCCGGATGCTATGCGATTTTCATGCACCCCATTCACTTCTATGGGGCCTGCGTCGTGTGAAAATCGGACAATATAGAGCATGCTGCGATTTTCACTCAATGCACAAGTGATGCGTGAAAATCACCGCTCATGTGCACAGCCCCATAGAAATGAATGGGTCAGGATTCAGTGCGGGTGCAATGCGTTCAACTCACGCATCGCATCCGTGTGGAATACTCGCCCGTGTGAAAGGGGCCTAAGAGTGTTTGTCAACTGGCCTTTGATGTCTTTATACTTTTTCTCCATAATTTTCATGAAGTAGGTTCTGGAAGGAAGAGTGCATCTTGGATTGAAAGTGGAAATCCTCCTCTGAAAACCTTCATCCTCCGCCATAGACAGCGGGCGCATGTCTGTGACAATCATGTTCAGGAGGCTGCCTGTAAGCTCAGCTGCTTCAGTGGAACGTGATGAAGCTGTCCACACGTCGCTCTCCACACGTCGCTCTCCACACGTCGCTCTCCACACGTCGCTCTCCACACGTCGCTCTCCACACGTCGCTCTCCACACGTCGCTCTCCACACGTCGCTCTCCACACGTCGCTCTCCACACGTCGCTCTTCACACGTCGCTCTCCACACGTCGCTGTCCACACGTCGCTGTCCACACGTCGCTCTCCACACGTCGCTCTCCACACGTCGCTCTCCACACGTCGCTCTCCACACGTCGCTCTCCACACGTCGCTCTCCACACGTCGCTCTCCACACGTCGCTCTCCACACGTCGCTGTCCACACGTCGCTCTCCACACGTCGCTCTCCACACGTCGCTCTCCACACGTCGCTCTCCACACGTCGCTCTCCACACGTCGCTGTCCACACGTCGCTCTCCACACGTCGCTCTCCACACGTCGCTGTCCACACGTCGCTCTCCACACGTCGCTCTCCACACGTCGCTCTCCACACGTCGCTCTCCACACGTCGCTCTCCACACATCGCTGTGATTGTGATGTACTGAAAAAGATGTTCAATAAACTATTACTATTACAATACGAAGCCTGTGTGGTGTGTGATTATGTAAAATGTTTGCTTCACCTCCCTTGGTTCCGCTCCGCTCGGTGAACTACTAGTACGTGCGTGAACTGGGTGTTTTCTGTCCAGATGTTGAAGCATTGATGCCGTGCTACTACGGGAGGCTGGTTGGCTTTTACAATAGACACACTGTACGGACTTTTCTTTCTTTCTCAGCCCTCTGTGCCGTTCTCTGTCCCGTCTCTTCTGATCGCCCCTCGGCGGCCGCACTTACATCTTCTCTCTCACTTCTTTAGGCCTTGCCTCGTGCTTTGTGCAACAATTAGTAACACTTAAGTGACACAGTCACACCTTCCGGGGGTAAAAGAAGAATTTCAGAAACATCATCGGATCAAACTACCCCCCCCCCCCCAATCAGAATATCACCTTTCAGCTTCACACAGATCTCTCCACCCAAACCAATAACGCTACAAGATGCCATTCTGCCTCCATTACACCCTCTCCAGGGTCTAATAGACCAATACCTTTATATATGCCACGAAGAGGGCTTGGCTGCATTAAGTTATTGGTTTGTAGGGGTTAATGGAAGCACCTTGGCAATGGGCATGTATACACAGTTATTGGTTTGTAGGGGTTAATGGAAGCACCTTGGCAATGGGCATGTATACACAGTTATTGGTTTGTAGGGGTTAATGGAAGCACCTTGGAGGTGCCTTCAGTAACCCCTCTCTAAACCAATAACGTTATACATGCCAAGGTGGTGCCACTCTCCATCTGCCTTTTTTTCAATAAATGAATTTACAGCGAGTGCCCCCGATTCCCCCCTCCCCTGGCGTGCCTCTGGTGCTGTTAACTTAAATCACGGTACCTAATGGCACTGGCACTAGTGAGGAGGGCGCGGCCGCAGACACATGCAGTCCGGACCGAGGCCGTCTTCATCCCAGCATGCACTGGGACATTACGTGACGTCACACACACATCGTTGGCCAGCGTGCTGACGATGTATGTGCGCAACTGCGCATTCCGCAGAGTCCCGCCTGCAGGGCAGTGCCATCTCTCTGGACTCCGGAGGAAGCGGTGAGCGAGACTCTTAGCTTCACTCCCGCTCCGCGATCATGTGCTGTAAACGATTACTCAATGCTGGGAAACTGCATCAAGGATTTTTTTGACTCGATTTAATGGAAGTATTCTAATAATGGCTTCAGCCCTACTGACCATGCGGTAGATGTTTCCTGCCCGGTGTTGGTCGAGCTGGTGTGTCGTTCCTTTACATCTCCTGCTCCTCCAATCTTCTTTAAGATAAATGCTTTTCTTTAGCACTTTGTTGTTCACCTGGGTATTGTTGTCTAGGCCTCAGGAAGACGCTGGGAAGGAACCAGTGGTCTCATCCCCTGCCACTGTTCCTAGGGATTTCCAGGGTCTCCAGGCCTTAGTTCCGGTGTATGAGAATTTCCACCTTCCGAGTCTACTCATACTGGCAGGAGTCAGGGAGAGGTGTAGGGAAGCCTAGGAGGTCACCATCCCTTCTTCCTTAGCTTTGAGGCCTAGACTCTGGTCAATATCCGTCTGTGTGTATTCTGGTGTCATCCCCTCCCCATTACATGTGACAACAAGATGGAGGAAATACTCATACAAAATGGATTCTCATCCCTCACACCAGTACTGATCGGCGCAGACTATGACATCACCGGTACTGATCGGTGCAGCCTATGACATCACCAGTACTGATCGGTGCAGACTATGACATCACCAGTACTGATCTGTGCAGACTATGACATCACCAGTACTGATCTGTGCAGACTATGACATCACCAGTACTGATCGGCGCAGACTATGACATCACCGGTACTGATCGGTGCAGCCTATGACATCACCAGTACTGATCTGTGCAGACTATGACATCACCAGTAGTGATCTGTGCAGACTATGACATCACCGGTACTGATCTGTACAGGCTATGACATCACCGGTACTGATCTGTGCAGACTATGACATCACCGGTACTGATCTGTGCAGGCTATGACATCACCAGTACTGATCTGTGCAGACTATGACATCACCGGTACTGATCGGTGCAGCCTATGACATCACCAGTACTGATCGGTGCAGACTATGACATCACCAGTAGTGATCTGTGCAGACTATGACAACACCAGTACTGATCTGTGCAGGGTATGACATCACCAGTACTGATCTGTGCAGGGTATGACATCACCAGTACTGATCTGTGCAGGGTATGACATCACCAGTACTGATCTGTGCAGACTATGACATCACCAGTACTGATCTGTGCAGACTATGACATCACCGGTACTGATCTGTGCAGACTATGACATCACCAGTAGTGATCTGTGCAGACTATGACATCACCAGTACTGATCTGTGCAGACTATGACATCACCAGTACTGATCTGTGCAGACTATGACATCACCAGTACTGATCTGTGCAGACTATGACAACACCAGTACTGATCTGTGCAGACTATGACATCACCAGTACTGATCTGTGCAGACTATGACATCACCAGTACTGATCTGTGCAGACTATGACATCACCAGTACTGATCTGTGCAGACTATGACATCACCAGTACTGATCGGTGCAGACTATGACATCACCAGTACTGATCTGTGCAGACTATGACATCACCAGTACTGATCGGTGCAGACTATGACATCACCAGTACTGATCGGTGCAGACTATGACATCACCAGTACTGATCGGTGCAGACTATGACATCACCGGTACTGATCTGTGCAGACTATGACATCATTGGTACTGATCTGTGCAGACTATGACATCACCAGTACTGATCGGTGCAGACTATGACATCACCAGTACTGATCGGTGCAGACTATGACATCACCAGTACTGATCGGTGCAGACTATGACATCACCGGTACTGATCGGTGCAGACTATGACATCACCGGTACTGATCGGTGCAGGGTATGACATCACCGGTACTGATCTGTGCAGACTATGACATCACCAGTACTGATCGGTGCAGACTATGACATCACCAGTACTGATCTGTGCAGACTATGACATCACCAGTACTGATCGGTGCAGACTATGACATCACCAGTACTGATCGGTGCAGACTATGACATCACCAGTACTGATCGGTGCAGACTATGACATCACCAGTACTGAACGGTGCAGACTATGACATCACCAGTACTGATCGGTGCAGACTATGACATCACCAGTACTGATCTGTGCAGACTATGACATCACCGGTACTGATCTGTGCAGACTATGACATCACCAGTACTGATCGGTGCAGACTATGACATCACCAGTACTGATCTGTGCAGACTATGACATCACCAGTACTGATCGGTGCAGACTATGACATCACCAGTACTGATCGGTGCAGACTATGACATCACCAGTACTGATCTGTGCAGACTATGACATCACCGGTACTGATCTGTGCAGACTATGACATCACCAGTACTGATCTGTGCAGGCTATGACATCACCAGTACTGATCTGTGCAGACTATGACATCACCGGTACTGATCTGTGCAGACTATGACATCACCAGTAGTGATCTGTGCAGACTATGACAACACCAGTACTGATCTGTGCAGACTATGACATCACCAGTACTGATCTGTGCAGACTATGACATCACCAGTACTGATCTGTGCAGACTATGACATCACCAGTACTGATCTGTGCAGACTATGACATCACCAGTACTGATCTGTGCAGACTATGACATCACCAGTACTGATCTGTGCAGACTGTGACATCACCGGTACTGATCTGTGCAGACTATGACATCACCGGTACTGATCGGTGCAGACTATGACATCACCGGTACTGATCGGTGCAGACTATGACATCACCAGTACTGATCTGTGCAGACTATGACATCACCAGTACTGATCGGTGCAGACTATGACATCACCAGTACTGATCTGTGCAGACTATGACATCACCAGTACTGATCTGTGCAGACTATGACATCACCAGTACTGATCTGTGCAGACTATGACATCACCAGTACTGATCTGTGCAGACTATGACATCACCAGTACTGATCTGTGCAGACTATGACATCACCAGTACTGATCGGTGCAGACTATGACATCACCAGTACTGATCTGTGCAGACTATGACATCACCAGTACTGATCGGTGCAGACTATGACATCACCAGTACTGATCGGTGCAGACTATGACATCACCAGTACTGATCGGTGCAGACTATGACATCACCGGTACTGATCGGTGCAGACTATGACATCACCGGTACTGATCTGTGCAGACTATGACATCACCGGTACTGATCTGTGCAGACTATGACATCACCGGTACTGATCGGTGCAGACTATGACATCACCGGTACTGATCGGTGCAGACTATGACATCACCAGTACTGATCGGTGCAGACTATGACATCACCAGTACTGATCGGTGCAGACTATGACATCACCGGTACTGATCGGTGCAGGGTATGACATCACCGGTACTGATCTGTGCAGACTATGACATCACCGGTACTGATCGGTGCAGACTATGACATCACCAGTACTGATCTGTGCAGACTATGACATCACCAGTACTGATCGGTGCAGACTATGACATCACCAGTACTGATCGGTGCAGACTATGACATCACCAGTACTGATCGGTGCAGACTATGACATCACCAGTACTGATCGGTGCAGACTATGACATCACCAGTACTGATCGGTGCAGACTATGACATCACCAGTACTGATCGGTGCAGACTATGACATCACCAGTACTGATCGGTGCAGACTATGACATCACCAGTACTGATCGGTGCAGACTATGACATCACCAGTACTGATCGGTGCAGACTATGACATCACCAGTACTGATCGGTGCAGACTATGACATCACCAGTACTGATCGGTGCAGACTATGACATCACCAGTACTGATCTGTGCAGACTGTGACATCACCGGTACTGATCTGTGCAGACTGTGACATCACCGGTACTGATCTGTGCAGACTATGACATCACCGGTACTGATCTGTGCAGACTATGACATCACCAGTACTGATCTGTGCAGACTATGACATCACCAGTACTGATCGGTGCAGACTATGACATCACCAGTACTGATCGGTGCAGACTATGACATCACCGGTACTGATCGGTGCAGACTATGACATCACCGGTACTGATCGGTGCAGGCTATGACATCACCGGTACTGATCGGTGCAGACTATGACATCACCGGTACTGATCGGTGCAGACTATGACATCACCAGTACTGATCGGTGCAGACTATGACATCACCAGTACTGATCGGTGCAGACTATGACATCACCAGTACTGATCGGTGCAGACTATGACATCACCAGTACTGATCGGTGCAGACTATGACATCACCAGTACTGATCTGTGCAGACTATGACATCACCAGTACTGATCGGTGCAGACTATGACATCACCAGTACTGATCGGTGCAGACTATGACATCACCAGTACTGATCTGTGCAGGCTATGACATCACCAGTACTGATCGGTGCAGACTATGACATCACCAGTACTGATCTGTGCAGGCTATGACATCACCAGTACTGATCTGTGCAGGCTATGACATCACCGGTACTGATCTGTGCAGACTATGACATCACCAGTAGTGATCGGTGCAGACTATGACATCACCGGTACTGATCGGTGCAGACTATGACATCACCGGTACTGATCGGTGCAGACTGTGACATCACCAGTACTGATCTGTGCAGACTATGACATCACCAGTACTGATCGGTGCAGACTATGACATCACCAGTACTGATCGGTGCAGACTATGACATCACCAGTAGTGATCGGTGCAGACTATGACATCACCAGTACTGATCGGTGCAGACTATGACATCACCAGTACTGATCTGTGCAGACTGTGACATCACCGGTACTGATCTGTGCAGACTATGACATCACCAGTAGTGATCGGTGCAGACTATGACATCACCAGTACTGATCGGTGCAGACTATGACATCACCAGTACTGATCGGTGCAGACTATGACATCACCAGTACTGATCGGTGCAGACTATGACATCACCAGTACTGATCTGTGCAGACTATGACATCACCAGTACTGATCGGTGCAGACTATGACATCACCAGTACTGATCGGTGCAGACTATGACATCACCAGTACTGATCGGTGCAGACTATGACATCACCAGTACTGATCTGTGCAGACTGTGACATCACCAGTACTGATCGGTGCAGACTATGACATCACCAGTACTGATCGGTGCAGACTGTGACATCACCAGTACTGATCGGTGCAGACTGTGACATCACCAGTACTGATCGGTGCAGACTGTGACATCACCAGTACTGATCTGTGCAGACTATGACATCACCAGTACTGATCTGTGCAGACTATGACATCACCGGTACTGATCGGTGCAGACTATGACATCACCGGTACTGATCTGTGCAGACTATGACATCACCAGTACTGATCTGTGCAGACTATGACATCACCAGTACTGATCTGTGCAGACTATGACATCACCAGTACTGATCGGTGCAGACTATGACATCACCAGTACTGATCTGTGCAGACTATGACATCACCAGTACTGATCGGTGCAGACTGTGACATCACCAGTACTGATCGGTGCAGACTGTGACATCACCAGTACTGATCTGTGCAGACTATGACATCACCAGTACTGATCGGTGCAGACTATGACATCACCAGTACTGATCGGTGCAGACTATGACATCACCAGTACTGATCTGTGCAGGCTATGACATCACCAGTACTGATCTGTGCAGACTATGACATCACCAGTGCTGATCGGTGCAGACTATGACATCACCAGTACTGATCGGTGCAGACTATGACATCACCAGTACTGATCTGTGCAGGCTATGACATCACCAGTACTGATCGGTGCAGACTATGACATCACCAGTACTGATCTGTGCAGGCTATGACATCACCAGTACTGATCTGTGCAGGCTATGACATCACCGGTACTGATCTGTGCAGACTATGACATCACCAGTAGTGATCGGTGCAGACTATGACATCACCGGTACTGATCGGTGCAGACTATGACATCACCAGTACTGATCGGTGCAGACTGTGACATCACCAGTACTGATCTGTGCAGACTATGACATCACCAGTACTGATCTGTGCAGGGTATGACATCACCAGTACTGATCTGTGCAGACTATGACATCACCGGTACTGATCGGTGCAGACTATGACATCACCGGTACTGATCGGTGCAGACTATGACATCACCAGTAGTGATCGGTGCAGACTATGACATCACCAGTACTGATCGGTGCAGACTATGACATCACCAGTACTGATCTGTGCAGACTGTGACATCACCGGTACTGATCTGTGCAGACTATGACATCACCAGTACTGATCTGTGCAGGGTATGACATCACCAGTACTGATCGGTGCAGACTGTGACATCACCGGTACTGATCTGTGCAGACTATGACATCACCAGTAGTGATCGGTGCAGACTATGACATCACCAGTACTGATCGGTGCAGACTATGACATCACCAGTACTGATCGGTGCAGACTATGACATCACCAGTACTGATCTGTGCAGACTATGACATCACCAGTACTGATCTGTGCAGGCTATGACATCACCGGTACTGATCTGTGCAGACTATGACATCACCAGTAGTGATCGGTGCAGACTATGACATCACCGGTACTGATCGGTGCAGACTATGACATCACCGGTACTGATCTGTGCAGACTGTGACATCACCGGTACTGATCGGTGCAGCCTATGACATCACCAGTACTGATCGGTGCAGACTATGACATCACCAGTACTGATCGGTGCAGACTATGACATCACCAGTACTGATCGGTGCAGACTATGACATCACCAGTACTGATCTGTGCAGACTATGACATCACCAGTACTGATCGGTGCAGACTGTGACATCACCAGTACTGATCGGTGCAGACTATGACATCACCAGTACTGATCGGTGCAGACTATGACATCACCAGTACTGATCGGTGCAGACTATGACATCACCAGTACTGATCGGTGCAGACTATGACATCACCAGTACTGATCGGTGCAGACTGTGACATCACCAGTACTGATCGGTGCAGACTATGACATCACCAGTACTGATCTGTGCAGACTATGACATCACCAGTACTGATCGGTGCAGACTATGACATCACCAGTACTGATCGGTGCAGACTATGACATCACCAGTACTGATCGGTGCAGACTGTGACATCACCAGTACTGATCGGTGCAGACTATGACATCACCAGTACTGATCTGTGCAGACTGTGACATCACCAGTACTGATCGGTGCAGACTATGACATCACCGGTACTGATCTGTGCAGACTATGACATCACCAGTACTGATCTGTGCAGACTATGACATCACCGGTACTGATCGGTGCAGACTATGACATCACCGGTACTGATCTGTGCAGACTATGACATCACCAGTACTGATCTGTGCAGACTATGACATCACCAGTACTGATCTGTGCAGACTATGACATCACCAGTACTGATCGGTGCAGACTATGACATCACCAGTACTGATCTGTGCAGACTATGACATCACCAGTACTGATCTGTGCAGACTATGACATCACCAGTACTGATCGGTGCAGACTGTGACATCACCAGTACTGATCGGTGCAGACTGTGACATCACCGGTACTGATCACTCGCTAATGTAATTCCCTCACATTCAGCAGTTTGGCTCCGCCCACAGACCGGTCACGTGGTTCCTACGACCTTCTCAGCTCAACAGGAAATATGGTCAAACTGTCAGTATGAGACGCGGGGTCACGTGACCGGAAGTCGTATCAGTTTCCGGAGCACGGCAGATGTCATCATGGCGGCGCTGAGGCAAATTATTCGAGCGGGACAGGTACGGCGGGAGAAACCATGTAGATGTGAGCGGGGGGGAGGTCGGGAGACTCCATGTAGAGGTCTGCGGGAGGGGAGCTCGGGAGACTCCATGTAGAGGTGTGCGGGAGGGAAGGTCGGGAGACTCCACGTAGAGGTCTGCGGGAGGGGAGGTCGGGAGACTCCATGTAGAGGTCTGCGGGAGGGGAGGTCGGGAGACTCCATGTAGAGGTGTGCGGGAGGGAAGGTCGGGAGACTCCACGTAGAGGTCTGCGGGAGGGGAGGTCGGGAGACTCCATGTAGAGGTCTGCGGGAGGGGAGGTCGGGAGACTCCATGTAGAGGTCTGCGGGAGGGGAGGTTGGGAGACGCCATGTAGAGGCGTGCGGGAGGGGAGGGAGACTCCATGTAGAGGCGTGCGGGAGGGGAGGTCGGGAGACCCCGCGTAGAGGCGTGCGGGAGGGGAGGTCGGGAGACTCCACGCAGAGGTCTGCGGGAGGGGAGGTCGGGAGACTCCACGCAGAGGTCTGCGGGAGGGGAGGTCGGGAGACTCCACGCAGAGGTCTGCGGGAGGGGAGATCGGGAGACTCCACGTAGAGGTCTGCGGGAGGGGAGGTCGGGAGACCCCGCGCAGAGGCGTGTGCGGGAGGGGAGGTCGGGAGACCCCGCGCAGAGGCGGGAGGGGAGGTCGGGAGACCCCGCGCAGAGGCGGGAGGGGAGGTCGGGAGACCCCGCGCGGGAGGGGAGGTCGGGAGACCCCGCGCAGAGGCGGGAGGGGAGGTCGGGAGACCCCGCGCAGAGGCGTGTGCGGGAGGGGAGGTCGGGAGACTCCACGCAGAGGCCTGCCGGATACTCCATGTAGATGTACAGTAATGGCCTATTGTTAGTTTCAGGGACGCCTTCCCCGGTGGACTCCGCTCATCAGATCCGTGTCGTCGGCCCCCGTTCTGCAGGCTGTGAACACCCAGGTGAGACTGAGCCAGGTCTGGGGCGGGGCCTGTAATCACATGGATTGATTTTCTTTAGGGGAGGCAGGACCTGTAATCACATGACTGTTCCCTGTAGGTGGAGCCTGTGAAGTCGGAGGGAGCCTTCCATGTCACCATGATCCCCGGAGACGGTGTGGGGCCCGAGCTCATGCACTCTGTGAAGGAAGTGTTCAAGGTGATCCTGCCTACCCCTCTGTGACTCCTCCTCCTTCCCTTACCCCCCTCTGTGACTCCTCCTCCTTCCCTTACCCCCCTCTGTGACTCCTCCTCCTTCCCTTACCCCCCTCTGTGACTCCTCCTCCTTCCCTTACCCCCCTCTGTGACTCCTCCTCCTTCCCTTACCCCCCTCTGTGACTCCTCCTCCTTCCCTTACCCCCCTCTGTGACTCCTCCTCCTTCCCTTACCCCCCTCTGTGACTCCTCCTCCTTCCCTTACCCCACTCTGTGACTCCTCCTCCTTCCCTTACCCCACTCTGTGACTCCTCCTCCTTCCCTTACCCCACTCTGTGACTCCTCCTCCTTCCCTTACCCCACTCTGTGACTCCTCCTCCTTCCCTTACCCCACTCTGTGACTCCTCCTCCTTCCCTTACCCCACTCTGTGACTCCTCCTCCTTCCTTTAGCCCCCCCCACTCTGTGACTCCTCCTCCTTCCTTTAGCCCCCCCCACTCTGTGACTCCTCCTCCTTCCCTTACCCCCCACTCTGACTCCTCCTCCTTCCCTTACCCCCCTCTCTGTGACTCCTCCTCCTTCCCTTACCCCCCTCTCTGTGACTCCTCCTCCTTCCCTTACCCCCCTCTGTGACTCCTCCTCCTTCTTTTACCCCCCTCTCTGTGACTCCTCCTCCTTCTTTTACCCCCCTCTCTGTGACTCCTCCTCCTTCCCTTACCCCCCTCTCTGTGACTCCTCCTCCTTCCCTTACCCCCCCTCTGTGACGACTCCTCCTTCCCTTACCCGCCCCTCTGTGACGACTCCTCCTTCCCTTACCCCCCCCCTCTGTGACGACTCCTCCTTCCCTTACCCCCCCTCTGTGACGACTCCTCCTTCCCTTACCCCCCCTCTGTGACGACTCCTCCTTCCCTTACCCCCCCCCTCTGTGACGACTCCTCCTTCCCTTACCCCCCCTCTGTGACGACTCCTCCTTCCCTTACCCCCCCTCTGTGACGACTCCTCCTTCCCTTACCCCCCCTCTGTGACGACTCCTCCTTCCCTTACCCCACTCTGTGACTCCTCCTCCTTCCTTTAGCCCCCCCCACTCTGTGACTCCTCCTCCTTCCTTTAGCCCCCCCCACTCTGTGACTCCTCCTCCTTCCCTTACCCCCCACTCTGTGACTCCTCCTCCTTCCCTTACCCCCCTCTCTGTGACTCCTCCTCCTTCCCTTACCCCCCTCTCTGTGACTCCTCCTCCTTCCCTTACCCCCCTCTGTGACTCCTCCTCCTTCTTTTACCCCCCTCTCTGTGACTCCTCCTCCTTCTTTTACCCCCCTCTCTGTGACTCCTCCTCCTTCCCTTACCCCCCTCTCTGTGACTCCTCCTCCTTCTTTTACCCCCCTCTCTGTGACTCCTCCTCCTTCCCTTACCCCCCTCTCTGTGACTCCTCCTCCTTCCCTTACCCCCCCTCTGTGACGACTCCTCCTTCCCTTACCCGCCCCTCTGTGACGACTCCTCCTTCCCTTACCCCCCCCCTCTGTGACGACTCCTCCTTCCCTTACCCCCCCTCTGTGACGACTCCTCCTTCCCTTACCCCCCCTCTGTGACGACTCCTCCTTCCCTTACCCCCCCCCTCTGTGACGACTCCTCCTTCCCTTACCCCCCCTCTGTGACGACTCCTCCTTCCCTTACCCCCCCTCTGTGACGACTCCTCCTTCCCTTACCCCCCCTCTGTGACGACTCCTCCTTCCCTTACCCCCCCTCTGTGACGACTCCTCCTTCCCTTACCCCACTCTGTGACTCCTCCTCCTTCCTTTAGCCCCCCCCACTCTGTGACTCCTCCTCCTTCCTTTAGCCCCCCCCACTCTGTGACTCCTCCTCCTTCCCTTACCCCCCACTCTGTGACTCCTCCTCCTTCCCTTACCCCCCTCTCTGTGACTCCTCCTCCTTCCCTTACCCCCCTCTCTGTGACTCCTCCTCCTTCCCTTACCCCCCTCTGTGACTCCTCCTCCTTCTTTTACCCCCCTCTCTGTGACTCCTCCTCCTTCTTTTACCCCCCTCTCTGTGACTCCTCCTCCTTCCCTTACCCCCCTCTCTGTGACTCCTCCTCCTTCCCTTACCCCCCCTCTGTGACGACTCCTCCTTCCCTTACCCCCCCCTCTGTGACGACTCCTCCTTCCCTTACCCCCCCCCTCTGTGACGACTCCTCCTTCCCTTACCCCCCCTCTGTGACGACTCCTCCTTCCCTTACCCCCCCTCTGTGACGACTCCTCCTTCCCTTACCCCCCCCCCTCTGTGACGACTCCTCCTTCCCTTACCCCCCCTCTGTGACGACTCCTCCTTCCCTTACCCCCCCTCTGTGACGACTCCTCCTTCCCTTACCCCCCCTCTGTGACGACTCCTCCTTCCCTTACCCCCCCTCTGTGACGACTCCTCCTTCCCTTACCCCCCCTCTGTGACGACTCCTCCTTCCCTTACCCCCCCTCTGTGACGACTCCTCCTTCCCTTACCCCCCCTCTGTGACGACTCCTCCTTCCCCCCCTCTGTGACGACTCCTCCTTCCCTTACCCCCCCTCTGTGATGACTCCTCCTTCCCTTACCCCCCCTCTGTGACGACTCCTCCTTCCCTTACCCCCCTCTGTGACTCCTCCTCCTTCCCTTACCCCCCCCCTCTGTGACGACTCCTCCTTCCCTTACCCCCCTCTGTGACGACTCCTCCTTCCCTTACCCCCCCTCTGTGACTCCTCCTCCTTCCCTTACCCCCCCCTCTGTGACTCCTCCTCCTTCCCTTACCCCCCCTCTGTGACTCCTCCTCCTTCCCTTACCCCCCCTCTGTGATGACTCCTCCTTCCCTTACCCCCCCCCCCCCTGTGACTCCTTCCCTTACCCCCCCTCTGTGACTCCTTCCCTTACCCCCCTCTGTGACTCCTCCTCCTTCCCCCCCTCTGTGACTCCTCCTCCTTCCCCCCCCCTCTGTGACTCCTCCTCCTTCCCCCCCCCTCTGTGACTCCTCCTCCTTCCCCCCCCCTCTGTGACTCCTCCTCCTTCCCCCCCCGCTCTGTGACTCCTCCTCCTTCCCCCCCCCCTCTGTGACTCCTCCTCCTTCCCTTACCCCCCCCCCCCCCTCTGTGATGACTCCTCCTTCCCTTACCCCCCCTCTGTGACGACTCCTCCTTCCCTTACCCCCCTCTGTGACGACTCCTCCTTCCCTTACCCCCTCTGTGACGACTCCTCCTTCCCTTACCCCCCCTCTGTGACGACTCCTCCTTGCCTTACCCCCCCCCCCTGTGACGACTCCTCCTTCCCTTATCCCCCCCCCCTGTGACGACTCCTCCCTTTTATCCCCCCCTGTGACGACTCCTCCCTTTTATCCCCCCCTGTGACGACTCCTCCCTTTTATCCCCCTCTGTGACGACTCCTCCCTTTGATCCCCCTCTGTGACGACTCCTCCCTTTGATCCCCCTCTGTGACGACTCCTCCCTTTGATCCCCCTCTGTGACGACTCCTCCCTTTGATCCCCCTCTGTGACGACTCCTCCCTTTGATCCCCCTCTGTGACGACGACGACTCCTCCCTTTGATCCCCCTCTGTGACGGCGACGACTCCTCCCTTTGATCCCCCTCTGTGACGGCGACGACGACTCCTCCCTTGTCCCCCTCTGTGACAACGACTCCTCTTTCCCTTGTCCCCCTCTGTGACTCCTCCCCTCGCTCTGTGACTCCTCCCTGACCTGTTGCTCTTGTGCAGGCGGCCGACGTTCCGGTGGAGTTTGATGAGTTTCACCTGAGTGAGGTGCAGAACATGGCGTCTCCTGAGAGGCTGGACGAGGTGCTGGCCTCCATGCAGGCAAACAGAGTCGCCATCAAGGGTAATTCTAGGATTGTTCACTGGAGGATGCCCCCTCCCCCTAAACCCCCCCCCCCCCCCCCCCCCCCCCGGCCCCCTTCCCGGCGCGGTCTGTGGCGGGGATGCCCCTCCCCCATCAGTCAGGCTAACGCCCTTTTTGCCTTCCAGGTAAGATCCACACGCCTATGGAGTATAAGGGCGAACTGGCGTCATACGAGATGCGGCTCAGGTATGTGTGACTGCTGGGAGCTGGTGCTCTGTCACAGTGTGTCTGATGGGTGGTGCTCCGAGGACAGCAGATGATCCACCACTAGGTGGCGCTGCAGAGTGTATGGTCCCCCGGGGGCCATGTAGTGGCAGGTCGGATAGAGCATGTTGTGGACTCTGAGAGTTGTAGCCATGACTGGCTGCCATCAGGGTGGGGGGTTATAGACGGGGGAGGGGGGGCAGCTTCTAATAACCCGCTGTACCCGTCCGCCTCACAGGAGGAAACTGGATCTGTTCGCCAACGTGGTTCACGTTAGCAGTCTGCCCGGATACAAGACCCGGCACAACAACCTGGACCTGGTGATCATCCGGGAGCAGACGGAGGGCGAGTACAGCTCCCTGGAGCATGAGGTAGGTGATGTGAGGGGGGAGTACAGCTCCTGGGGCGCGAGGTGGGCGATGTGAGGGGGGAGTACAGCTCCTGGGGCGCGAGGTGGGCGATGTGAGGGGGGAGTACAGCTCCTGGGGCGCGAGGTGGGCGATGTGAGGGGGGAGTACAGCTCCTGGGGCGCGAGGTGGGCGATGCGAGGGGGGAGTACAGCTCCTGGGGCGCGAGGTGGGCGATGCGAGGGGGGAGTACAGCTCCTGGGGCGCGAGGTGGGCGATGCGAGGGGGGAGTACAGCTCCTGGGGCGCGAGGTGGGCGATGTGAGGGGGGAGTACAGCTCCTGGGGCGCGAGGTGGGCGATGCGAGGGGGGAGTACAGCTCCTGGGGCGCGAGGTGGGCGATGCGAGGGGGGAGTACAGCTCCTGGGGCGCGAGGTGGGCGATGCGAGGGGGGAGTACAGCTCCTGGGGCGCGAGGTGGGCGATGCGAGGGGGGAGTACAGCTCCTGGGGCGCGAGGTGGGCGATGCGAGGGGGGAGTACAGCTCCTGGGGCGCGAGGTGGGCGATGCGAGGGGGGAGTACAGCTCCTGGGGCGCGAGGTGGGCGATGCGAGGGGGGAGTACAGCTCCTGGGGCGCGAGGGGGGAGTACAGCTCCTGGGGCGCGAGGTGGGCGATGCGAGGGGGGAGTACAGCTCCTGGGGCGCGAGGTGGGCGATGCGAGGGGGGAGTACAGCTCCTGGGGCGCGAGGGGGGAGTACAGCTCCTGGGGCGCGAGGTGGGCGATGCGAGGGGGGAGTACAGCTCCTGGGGCGCGAGGTGGGCGATGCGAGGGGGGAGTACAGCTCCTGGGGCGCGAGGGGGGAGTACAGCTCCTGGGGCGCGAGGTGGGCGATGCGAGGGGGGAGTACAGCTCCTGGGGCGCGAGGTGGGCGATGCGAGGGGGGAGTACAGCTCCTGGGGCGCGAGGGGGGAGTACAGCTCCTGGGGCGCGAGGTGGGCGATGCGAGGGGGGAGTACAGCTCCTGGGGCGCGAGGGGGGAGTACAGCTCCTGGGGCGCGAGGTGGGCGATGCGAGGGGGGAGTACAGCTCCTGGGGCGCGAGGGGGGAGTACAGCTCCTGGGGCGCGAGGTGGGCGTACAGCTCCTGGGGCGCGAGGTGGGCGATGCGAGGGGGGAGTACAGCTCCTGGGGCGCGAGGTGGGCGATGCGAGGGGGGAGTACAGCTCCTGGGGCGCGAGGTGGGCGATGCGAGGGGGGAGTACAGCTCCTGGGGCGCGAGGTGGGCGATGCGAGGGGGGAGTACAGCTCCTGGGGCGCGAGGTGGGCGATGCGAGGGGGGAGTACAGCTCCTGGGGCGCGAGGTGGGCGATGCGAGGGTGAAGTACAGCTCCTGGGGCGCGAGGTGGGCGATGCGAGGGGGGAGTACAGCTCCTGGGGCGCGAGGCGGGAGTACAGCTCCTGGGGCGCGAGGCGGGCGATGCCAGGGTGAAGTACAGCTCCTGGGGCGCGAGGCGGGCGATGCGAGGGGGGAGTACAGCTCCTGGGGCGCGAGGTGGGCGATGCGAGGGGGGAGTACAGCTCCTGGGGCGCGAGGTGGGCGATGCGAGGGGGGAGTACAGCTCCTGGGGCGCGAGGTGGGCGATGCGAGGGGGGAGTACAGCTCCTGGGGCGCGAGGTGGGCGATGCGAGGGGGGAGTACAGCTCCTGGGGCGCGAGGGGGGAGATGTGAGGGGGGGAGTATAGCTCCTGGGGCGCGAGGTGGGCGATGCGAGGGGGGAGTACAGCTCCTGGGGCGCGAGGTGGGCGATGCGAGGGGGGAGTACAGCTCCTGGGGTGATAGTGCTGGGCAGGTAATTGATCGCAGTGATTTTCCGCAGAGCGTCAGTGGGGTCATCGCGTGTCTGAAGATCATCACCCGAGAGAAATCCAACAGAATCGCCAAGTTCGCCTTTGATTATGCTACAAAGAAAGGGCGTTCCAAGGTCACGGCCGTGCACAAGGCCAACATCATGTGAGTGACAGACCCGAGCAGACGATCCACGTGTGCCTGTGCAGACTAGACCCGAGCAGGCGATGCACGTGTCTACCCAGTCTATAGAGGATAGACCCGAGCAGTTGATCCACGTGTCTGCCCAGTCTATAGAGGGTAGACCCGAGCAGGCGATCCACGTGTCTACCCAGTCTATAGAGGATATACCCGTGCAGACGATACACGTGTCTACCCAGTCTATAGAGGGTAGACCCGAGCAGACGATACACGTGTCTACCCAGTCTATAGAGGATATACCCGAGCAGACGATGCACGTGTCTACCCAGTCTATAGAGGATATACCCGAGCAGACGATCCACGTGTCTGCCCAGTCTATAGAGGGTAGACCCGAGCAGACGATCCACGTGTCTGCCCAGTCTATAGAGGGTAGACCCGAGCAGACGATCCACGTGTCTGCCCAGTCTATAGAGGGTAGACCCGAGCAGGCGATCCACTTGTGCCTGTACAGACTAGACCTGAGCAGACGATCCACGTGTCTACCCAGTCTATAGAGCAGTGTTTCCCAACCAGTGTGCCTCCAGCTGTTGCAAAACTACAACTCCCAGCATGCCCTCACAACCAAAGACTGTCCGGGCATGCTGGGAGTTGTAGTTTTGCAACAGCTGGAGGCACACTGGTTGGGAAACACTGCTATAGAGGATATACCCGAACAGACGATCCACGTGTCTGCCCAGTCTATAGAGGATAGACCCGAGCAGACGATGCACGTGTCTGCCCAGTCTATAGAGGGTAGACCCGAGCAGACGATGCACGTGTCTGCCCAGTCTATAGAGGATATACCCGAGCAGACGATCCACGTGTCTGCCCAGTCTATAGAGGGTAGACCCGAGCAGTTGATAGTGTCTGCCCAGTCTATAGAGGATATACCCGAACAGACGATCCACGTGTCTGCCCAGTCTATAGAGGGTAGACCCGAGCAGTTGATAGTGTCTGCCCAGTCTATAGAGGGTAGACCCGAGCAGACGATCCACGTGTCTGCCCAGTCTATAGAGGGTAGACCCAAGCGGGCGATGCACGTGTCTGCCCGGTCTATAGAGGGTAGACCCGAGCAGACGATCCACGTGTCTGCCCGGTCTATAGAGGGTAGACCCGAGCAGACGATCCACGTGTCTGCCCGGTCTATAGAGGGTAGACCCGAGCAGACGATCCACGTGTCTACCCAGTCTATAGAGGGTAGACCCGAGCAGACGATCCACGTGTGGTTTAACCCCTTGCCGCCCTCTCGCCCTGCAGGAAGTTGGGGGACGGCCTGTTCCTGCAGTGCTGTCAGGAGGTGGCGGAGTTGTATCCCAGAATCCAGTTTGAGACGATGATCATCGACAACTGCTGCATGCAGGTGAGGGTGGAGCCCACTGCTGGCCACACCCCCATATCCCGCCTTGTAGTGGGAGGGGCTGTGTGTCGCTCAGTTGTGGGAGGAGTTGATTCCATGTATGTTAACTCTGGTGACCCTAGACTGGGAGGGGCTTGCTGTGTTGTCTGTCACCTGGCAGTGGGCGGAGTCTATCTTGTCTCTTCCTCCCGCAGCTGGTGCAGAACCCTTACCAGTTCGATGTGCTGGTGATGCCAAACCTGTACGGCAACATCATAGATAACCTGGCGGCGGGGCTTGTGGGCGGAGCGGGCGTGGTCCCAGGGGAGAGCTACAGCGCAGAGTACGCAGTGTTTGAGACGGTAAGTGCGGGGGGGTGAGCCTACACTGACGACCTGTCCCTTATCACACTGCTGACTGTGCCACCTCCTCGCAGGGTGCCCGTCATCCCTTTGCCCAGGCCGTAGGCAGAAACATTGCCAACCCGACCGCCATGCTGCTGACCGCCACCAACATGCTGCGCCACCTGAAGTAAGTGATGGGTTGTGACGGGCGATGGCGCCCCCCACAGGCAGGCGGACCCTCCTCTTAACAGGTCTTCTCTTCCAGCCTCGAGTATCACTCCAATCTGATCTCTGACGCCGTGAAGAAGGTGATCAAGCAGGGGAAGGTGAGAAGAACTTCTTTGCTCCGCCTCTATAGAATGTTGACTCCGCCCACCAGCTAAGCTCCCATCGTGCACTGCATTCTGGGTAGTGTGGTGTATACTACATCTCCCACAATGTACTGCAGCAGGAGATAGGCGAGCTCCTGCAGATTTGGTTGTGACTGGAGTAATCAGCTCCTCGGCTTTATATGGCGGTCAGTCGTCTTCCACCCTAATGGCGGAGCGGCACTTCACCGTATAACACTACTAACGCTTTACCCACAATCCTCTGTGGTTTGCGGCACATGCTCCTCCTCTGCTCTTGTCATAGGTCCTTAACACAGTATTGACACCGCTGCTCCAGTCCCTACTGGAGCTGCAAGCCCTGCTCCCATCCCCTGTCCAGTTTGTGCTGTCTCATCTGTGTGGCGGTGGGACGTTGGTGTCTGATACAACAAGGCTCTGGAAGTGTAATGATGTATAACTGGTGTCAGGCAGCTGCTGCACAAGCACTCGAAAAAATGTGAATGAGACCCAATCTGTACACAGTCTACTGTCTCAAGGTTGGATGGTGAAGCTTTAAGTGGCCCCTCAGGGGACACTATAACTGTACAGGGTGAGGAGAGGAGACGATGTAGGATTGTGCAGGATGCGGTGAGGAGATGTAGGATTGTGCAGGATGCAGTGAGGAGACGATGTAGGATTGTACAGGATGCGGAGAGGATGTAGGAATGTACAGGATGCGGTGAGATGATGTAGGATTGTGCGGGATGCGGTGAGAAGACGATGTAGGATTGTACAGGATGCGGAGAGGATGTAGGATTGTACAGGATGCGGTGAGGAGATGTAGAATTGTGCAGGATGCGGTGAGGAGATGATGTAGGATTGTGCAGGATGCGGTGAGGAGAGGATGTAGGATTGTGCAGGATGCGGTGAGGAGACGATGTAGGATTGTGCAGGATGCGGTGAGGAGACGATGTAGGATTGTGCAGGATGCGGTGAGGAGACGATGTAGGATTGTGCAGGATGCGGTGAGGAGACGATGTAGGATTGTGCAGGATGCGGTGAGGAGACGATGTAGGATTGTGCAGGATGCGGTGAGGAGACGATGTAGGATTGTGCAGGATGCGGTGAGGAGACGATGTAGGATTGTACAGGATGCGGTGAGGAGACGATGTAGGATTGTACAGGATGCGGTGAGGAGAGGATGTAGGATTGTACAGGATGCGGTGAGGAGAGGATGTAGGATTGTGCAGGATGAGGATGTAGGATTGTACAGGATGCGGTGAGGAGACGATGTAGGATTGTGCAGGATGCGGTGAGGAGACGATGTAGGATTGTGCAGGATGCGGTGAGGAGACGATGTAGGATTGTGCAGGATGCGGTGAGGAGACGATGTAGGATTGTGCAGGATGCGGTGAGGAGACGATGTAGGATTGTGCAGGATGCGGTGAGGAGACGATGTAGGATTGTACAGGATGCGGTGAGGAGATGATGTAGGATTGTGCAGGATGCGGTGAGGAGACGATGTAGGATTGTGCAGGATGCGGTGAGGAGACGATGTAGGATTGTGCAGGATGCGGTGAGGAGACGATGTAGGATTGTACAGGATGCGGTGAGGAGATGATGTAGGATTGTGCAGGATGCGGTGAGGAGACGATGTAGGATTGTACAGGATGCGGTGAGGAGATGATGTAGGATTGTGCAGGATGCGGTGAGGAGACGATGTAGGATTGTGCAGGATGCGGTGAGGAGACGATGTAGGATTGTGCAGGATGCGGTGAGGAGACGATGTAGGATTGTACAGGATGCGGTGAGGAGATGATGTAGGATTGTGCAGGATGCGGTGAGGAGACGATGTAGGATTGTGCAGGATGCGGTGAGGAGACGATGTAGGATTGTGCAGGATGCGGTGAGGAGACGATGTAGGATTGTACAGGATGCGGTGAGGAGATGATGTAGGATTGTGCAGGGCACGGTGTAAAGATGCCGCATACTGTACTTGCCCACATGTTTCTTGTGTTTTCCTTCGCTTTCGTCTATCTTTACATTTTTCATTTGCAGTTTATTTTTTGTTTTTTTACTATTTTTGCCTTTTCTTTCCTGTGTTGTCGCTGTTGCCTCGTCCTTTAGGTCAGAACGCGAGACATGGGAGGCTACTCCACCACCACCGACTTCATCAAGGCCATCATTGACCACTTGCATGCTCGCTACGCGTACTAGACCGTGACCAGTCCATGTGTATATACCCTGGTGGTACGCTGCCCCCTCCATGTTGTGACGGCGGGGGATGGGTCTTCTCCATATATTTTTCTACCCTGATGAGATGTACAGATTGATATTTATTAGATGGCGCTGTGTATGTTTGAGTCGCCCTGGACGAGTATTAAACGGACAGAGGGATCATTTCATGTGTGTTCATTGCCGTGCGAATCGCCTGCAGGCGGGATAAAGTGCGAATCTGATGGTGTACTCTGAGCTGTACAGTCCCGCGCCTCCTGCTTTGGTCTGGTTGTAGAATCCTGTGTGAACAGTTAGTTGATGTAAATGTGATGAATATTTTCTTGCTGTGACACAGTTCATCTGCAGTGCTTTCAGTTTCTATTAATTATCTTGAGGCTTGTGGGGAAGGTGGGAGGGGACAGGATGGGGGTCACCTGTGGGGGGGACAGGATGGGGGTCACCTGTGGGGAAGCACGCCACTGTCTACAGCAGCGGTCAGCATCCTTTGGCACTCCATCTGTTGTGAAAACTACAGCTCCCAGCATGCCCCATTCACTTATATGGGAGTTCTAAGAGCAGAGCTCGTATGCATGCTGGGAGTTGTGGTTTTGCAACAGCTGCAGTGCCGGAGGTTTCCTAGCCCTGATAAGGTCACCGAGTGGACAAGATTTAGAGAGGCTTGCCCTTGCTTAGAAGAGGTCCAGAATAGACAGTGCAAATACAACCAAAAAGCATGAAGTTGGATTTTCTGCAGACCTCCACATCTAGGTAGAACATCCTGAAGAACCTTCATTGTTCATTTGGAACCACCAGGACTATTCCCTGGCTGGACATCGGGTATATCTGAGCAATCAGAGGGGAAGATCTCCTGTCGGAGAGATGACAAAATGCCTAATGGTGACAGAACTTCAGAGCTCTGGAAGGTTCTTTCCCGAAGGATGGCTGTCTCGACAGCACACACCTGGCTAAACAGAAGATGCTCATCAGTACTAGCCACATGACAACAATCTTCAGCCATAAGTAGGGTTTTCTGGTTGTCTGGAACCATTAGTGGACCCCCTCTTCTGAATACCAAGTAGACCTGGACAGGGTATAAGGGAATAGGGTCACTACTGTGGGTAGCGTGAGAAGGAGCAGAGCTGTGGAGAAGGACTGGAGGTGGTGTGAGGGAATAGGGTCACTACTGTGGGTAGGGTGAGAAGGAGCAGAGCTGTGGAGAAGGACCGGAGGTGGTGTGAGGGAATAGGGTCACTACTGTGGGTAGGGTGAGAAGGAGCGGAGCTGTGGAGAAGGACCGGAGGTGGAGTGAGGGAATAGGGTCACTACTGTGGGTAGGGTGAGAAGGACCGGAGGTGGTGTGAGGGAATAGGGTCACTACTGTGGGTAGGGTGAGAAGGAGCGGAGGTGGTGTAAGGGAATAGGGTCACTACTGTGGGTAGGGTGAGAAGGAGCGGAGCTGTGGAGAAGGACCGGAGGTGGTGTGAGGGAATAGGGTCATTACTGTGGGTAGGGTGAGAAGGACCGGAGGTGGTGTGAGGGAATAGGGTCACTACTGTGGGTAGGGTGAGAAGGACCGGAGGTGGTGTGAGGGAATAGAGCCACTAGTGCAGGGTGAGAAGAAAAGAGGGCCTGTGAGTGAGGAGACTAGGTAAGGGAATAGGGTGAGAACAAGGGGGGAGAGACTGAACAAAGTGTGACAGAATAGGGTCACTGGTGGGAAGAAGAGACTAAAGGAGGTGTGAGCGAATGGCTCCAGTAGGGCAGATAGTAGAGTAAGAAGAGGGAAACAAGGAGACAGACTGGGTGAGAAAATAAGATCAGTTGTAGGGTGGAGAGAGAGAGACTGAGGGGCTAGAATCAGTAGTACAGGTAGTAGGGTGAAGAGAAGAGGGGGTGATGGAATAAGGTCAGTAGTGCAGGTAGTAGGGCGAGAAGAAAGGCAGAGCCAGGATAGAGACTGTAGGAGGCGTGATGGAATAGGGTCAGTAGTGCAGGTACTAGGGCGAGAAGAAGAGTAGCCAGGATAGGGACTGTAGGAGGCGTGATGGAATAGGGTCAGTAGTGCAGGTACTAGGGCGAGAAGAAGAGTAGCCAGGATAGAGACTGTAGGAGGCGTGATGGAATAGGGTCAGTAGTGCAGGTACTAGGGCGAGAAGAAGAGTAGCCAGGATAGGGACTGTAGGAGGCGTGATGGAATAGGGTCAGTAGTGCAGGTACTAGGACGAGAAGAAGAGTAGCCAGGAGAGAGACTGGATGAGAAAATAGGGTCAGTAGTGCAGGTACTAGGGCGAGAAGAAGAGTAGCCAGGAGAGCGACTGGATGAGAAAATAGGGTCAGTAGTGCAGGTAGGTTGAAGAGAAGATGGAGAGAGGCTATAGGAGATGTGAGGGAATAGGTCAGTACTGTAGGTAGTTGGGTGAGAAGAGGTATTGGAAGAGATGTTAGGGAATAGGATCAGTAGGGAGAGGGCCTGGATGAGTTGTCAGAGAAAAGGGTCAGTGGTGTAGGTAGTTGGATGAGAAGAGGGGAGCTGTGGACAGGGATGGAAGGAGGTGTCTGGGAAAGAGGGACTAGTTCAGGTTGTAGGGTGAGAGGAGAAGGAACCATGGAGAGACTGGATGAGAGGTGAGGGAATAGTGCAAGTAGTATGGTGAGAAGGGGGGGGTGACTGAACAAAGTGTGACAGAATAGGGTCACAGGTGAGATGTAGGGTGAAAAGAAGAAACTGAAGGAGTTATGAGGGAATGGAGCCAGTAGAGCAGGTATTAGGGTACAAAGAGCGAGACAGAACAGACTGGATGAGAAAATAGGATCGGTAGGGTGAAGAGGAGGGGCTGGGGGAGGTGTGAGGGAATGGGGCCAGTAGAGCAGGTATTAGAGTACAAAGAGCAAGACAGAACAGACTGGATGAGAAAATAGGGTCAGTAGTGCAGGTAGTAGGGTGAAGAGAAGATGGAGAGAGGCTAGAGGAGGTGTGAGGGAATAGGTCAGTAGTGCAGGTAGTTGGGTTAGAAGAGGTGAGCTGTGGAGAAGAGGTATTGGAGGATGTGTCAGGGAAAGGGTCAGTAGGGAGAGGGACTGAATGAGGTGTCAGGGAATAGGGTCAGTAATGTAGGTAGTTGGGTGAGAAGATGGGAACTGTGGAGAGGGACTGGAGGAGGTGTCAGAGAATAGGGTCAGTAATGTAGGTAATTTTGTGAGAAGATGGGAACTATGGAGAGGGACTGGAGGAGGTGTCAGGTAATAGGGTCAGCAGTGTAGGTACTTGGGTGAGAAGATGGTAACTATGGAGAGGGACTGGAGGAGGTGTCAGGGAAAGGGTCACTAGTGCAGGTAGTAGGAGAGAAGAGCGGGACTGGATGAGGTGTCAGGGAATAGGGTCAGTAGTGTAGGTAGTAGGGCAAGAAGAAAGGAGCTGTGGAGAGGGACTGGAGGAGGTGTGATGGAATATTATCAGTAGTGCAGGGAGGAGGGTGAGAAGAAGACAGGAGTTGGGAGATGTCTGTTATTGGATCAAAGACTGAGTGAAAAAGATGAAGTGAAGGAGATCTATGTTTCTTGGAGACTGGGAGATAGTTTCATGCTGGATGTTATCTGGTTTACCTTTACAATATGTGTCCCGGTCGCCATCACTGAGATCTGTGACCAGAACCCGTACTTTAGGTCTCCATACACATTACTCTAAAGTTGACAAAATAGCCAATTTCAACCAAAAATGGTCATTTATTGGTTGTAATTTACCAAAGAATGAAATTTCATTTGGCCGGTAACATCATATGAATAAAGTCACCATGTTGGAAGAAATATTCCCAGAAAGAACGGTGCCTTTGAGCAGGTAATGGGCCGTCTGAGCGACCAGTGGACAAGGTGGAGTCAGATGTGTACGAGGTGATCGTGCACCTGTTGATTGACCGTGGTCAGCCTCTTATCTATTGTGTATGGCCAGGAGTGAGAGCTGTGGAGGACATTCTGGACTGTTAGGTGGTGAGGTGATCAGGAGGTGACACAAACATGACTGGACGGTGAAGGGCAGAGTTGTAGGTTCTGGGTATAAACTTGCAATGGAAGAAATCTTTTGTGATTTTCTCCACTCGCCTGTGGCTACGGCCGCTCTAATGTGAAGGCTGCTCATCTTGTATGCGAAAGGTGCTCATCTTCTCGTGAAGGCTGCCTGTCGTGTCTTGTGATGGTTGCCCATCTCACATTGTGAAGGCTGCCCATTTAGAGTTTTGAAGGCTGCCTGTCATGTCTTGTGGTGGCTGCCTGTCTCGTGCTGTGAAGGCTGCCTGTCTCGTGCTGTGAAGGCTGCCCGTCTTGTCTTGTAATGGCTGCCCGTCATGTCTTGTGAACGCTGCCCTTCATGTCTTGTGAAGGCTGCCCGTCATGTCTTGTGAAGGCTGCCCTTCATGTCTTGTGCAGGCTGCCAGTCATGTCTTGTGAAGGCTGCCCGTCTTGTCTTGTAATGGCTGCCCGTCATGTCTTGTGCAGGCTGCCCGTCATGTCTTGTGAACGCTGCCCTTCATGTCTTGTGCAGGCTGCCCGTCATGTCTTGTGAAGGCTGCCCTTCATGTCTTGTGCAGGCTGCCAGTCATGTCTTGTGAAGGCTGCCCGTCTTGTCTTGTAATGGCTGCCCGTCATGTCTTGTGAACGCTGCCCTTCATGTCTTGTGACGGCTGCCCTTCATGTCTTGTGCAGGCTGCCCTTCATGTCTTGTGCAGGCTGCCAGTCATGTCTTGTGAAGGCTGCCCGTCATGTCTTGTGCAGGCTGCCCTTCATGTCTTGTGCAGGCTGCCCGTCATGTCTTGTGCAGGCTGCCCGTCATGTCTTGTGCAGGCTGCCCGTCATGTCTTGTGCAGGCTGCCCTTCATGTCTTGTGCAGGCTGCCCGTCATGTCTTGTGAAGGCTGCCCGTCTTGTCTTGTAATGGCTGCCCGTCATGTCTTGTGAACGCTGCCCTTCATGTCTTGTGACGGCTGCCCTTCATGTCTTGTGCAGGCTGCCCTTCATGTCTTGTGCAGGCTGCCCTTCATGTCTTGTGCAGGCTGCCCTTCATGTCTTGTGCAGGCTGCCCTTCATGTGTTGTGCAGGCTGCCCGTCATGTCTTGTGCAGGCTGCCCGTCATGTCTTGTGACGGCTGCAGGTCTTGGCTCAGACAGGACAGTAGAGCTGTCATCGTCGTCCTGCTGCTCATGACGTTTCACTAGTGCAGACTCTTGTGCTGACATCTAGTGGCCAATATGAAGCATAGCATGCAGCCATTTTCCAGTGCCCCTGTGTGATGTCCGTGTCTCTGTGGAATTGCTAAGGCCCTGACATTTATTGCTTGCAGGTGCGGACAACAGACATGGGAGGATATGCGACATCGCTGGACTACACGCAGGCCGTGATCGCCAACCTCAACTCCTAAAGTGACCCCTGCTTCTTCATGATCCTCAGAGAGGAATCCACCTCGCTATGCTGTGGTTGTGTCATACGTTACCTGTGTGCTTCAGATTACATTAGGACGCTGTCACCATTGTACAGATGCTCATCGCTACTGGATTTTACTATGCGCCTGTCCCCAGAGCTAATATGTGGGAACCGCTATGGGCACGGGTTATGGGCAGTACACTGAAGGTACCAGTGTGTGTATGGGATGCCTGCAGTATAGTCAAGGAAAGGTTATGGGCACTGGATCTGCAGACTGTACTGCACTGGGGGTATGGGACATACAGAATACACTGACGGTACCGCCATGGGCACTGGATCTGCAGACTGTACTGCACTGGGGGTATGGGATATACAGAATACACTGACGGTACCGCCATGGGCACTGGATCTTCAGGCTGTACTGCACTGGGGGTATGGGACATACAGAATACACTGACGGTACCGCCATGGGCACTGGATCTTCAGGCTGTACTGCACTGTAAGTACCACTATGGAAATAAGATGTGCTGGATGCACTGACGGTAATGTCATGGGATGTGTATAATTTACAGTAGGCCTGCAATATATTTAAGAAAAGGCCAGGGGCACTGGATCTGCATGGGTACAGGATATCTAGAATGCACTCCCCTAAAGTTACCACTAGGGGCACTGTATCTGCAGAATGCACTGAAGGTACCACTAAGGGCACTGGATCTGCAGAATGCACTGAAGGTACTTCTAGGGGCACTGTATCTGCAGAATGCACTGAAGGTACTTCTAGGGGCACTGTATCTGCAGAATGCACTGAAGGTACCTCTATGGGCACTGGATCTGCAGAATGCACTGCTATAAAGGGACCTCTATGGGCACTGGATCTGCAGAATGCACTGCTATAAAGGGACCTCTAGGGGCACTGGATCTGCAGAATGCACTGCTATAAAGGTACCTCTAGGGGCACTGGATCTGCAGAATGCACTGCTATAAAGGGACCTCTAGGGGCACTGGATCTGCAGAATGCACTGCTATAAAGGGACCTCTATGGGCACTGGATCTGCAGAATGCACTGAAGGGACCTCTATGGGCACCGGATCTGCAGAATGCACTGAAGGGACCTCTATGGGCACCGGATCTGCAGAATGCACTGAAGGGACCTCTATGGGCACCGGATCTGCAGAATGCACTGAAGGTACCTCTAGGGGCACTGGATCTGCAGAATGCACTGAAGGTACCTCTAGGGGCACTGGATCTGCAGAATGCACAGAACTCGAGGTACCGCCATGGGCCAATCAATAATAGAATATACTGTAGGAATAGCGCCTGTGCACTGGTTGTAATGCAGATTTATCTACAATAAAGTTGTGCCGTGTGTGGAGCCTCCTGTGTGTCACATGTAGCGTGTTATATGTACAGTGCACCCCAACAGATTTGTCCTTTCAGAATCCACATTTTCTATGGGCACAATACTACAAAATACTCCCACAAATCTGGGCCATTGATTGTTGCAAACAAGATTTGTTAATTTGCAAACAAAAAAGTAATTTTATTTAATAAATCCATTCAAGACTATGTTGCAAAAATGAGTACACCCCAATGAAAGTCCTAGGAGCAAAGCTAAAATTTAGACTAAAAACTTCTAATTGAGTGGGGGGGTGGCCGGATGTGGAAGTGAGAGGACGATCGGTGAGTTAGCGCCGATCCCTGCTGGATAACAATGCGGCTCTAAGCCTATCCCGAATCCACCACCTGCCTTGAATTATGCCCCCAAAGTGCAAGAAACACAGCCGAACAACATCGAAGCCTTGGTACCAGTGCCCTGTAGAAACCAAGATGGCGACCACATCTCACAGCACCAGTGCTCCTCAGCCGGTACGTCTCGGCTGTCCTTCACAAACCATTGACCCAGCAGCAGCTTTTTCTGTGATGTTTGCCTAATTAAGGGATCACTTGAACACACACAGGGATCTCGGGGTCCACGAGTCACAGAATCCACACTGGGCATAAAGAAAACAATCCACAAAGATACCGCCAACGCCTTCACAGCAAAAGGATATTGTACAATTGGAGATGGAACCTCCCACATTGAAAATACAATGGAGGAACTCACTGTAGTGCTTTGGATGATCACAATGAAGTGGAGGAGGATCAGCACTGAGCTCAGCAGAACCAGATGACTGCTCCAGATGTAATGACCTGAGGTTCAGGGGGTCCCTCAATGTGGATATGTTCTTCGCTGCACTCATCTCCAAAGCGGAGCAGAGACCTGCTCATACCCAATCCAAAAGGTGCGCCAAACACAGCCCCTCGAGATGTCCTCCCCAGACGGCATTTCTTTTACAGCAAGATCTGCCCTGAGCGTTTCCAAAATGTGATGGTCCGCTGCCACCTTAAAGAGACAAAGGGAATTATCATCTGCTACCAAAGCCCTGAGAGACTAATAAACGGGGACACCCAGAGAAGCCGAGGGCATTAAGTGATGGCGCAGCCCTGTCCTAACCTCAGCGAGAGACCCATGATCCCTCTGCAGAAATGGGCGCTTCTAGCAGTGGATGAAGATACAAGCTCTCCGCTGAAGAAGAAGCCGCCCACACTAAGGAATGGACATTACTGACCATCTCATTCTGGTACTATGTGGGTTTGTGTGAGTTAACCTTTTTCTTGCAGGTATTCGGAGCAGTAATGGAGCGATTTCTATATCCCATCTCCCCTTGGATAGAGTAGGAGCATCCAGGAGGTTGGAGGACTTTATGTCCAAAAGCCAGATCTTTGGTGGAAAAAACATTGACTTTGCAATGTGGGATGAACGTGTGAGTGGATCTCCAGCTCTACAAAGGTTTTCTAATGATGCTGAAGATAAGCTCCAGGTGGAGTCAGCCTTACCCCCATAGGAGACATCTACCCTGAGCTCTGAAGGCCTCTTCACTGGTCTCTGATAACCTTATTAGGGCCCGAAAACTGAAGGAAAATATTTTGATCCTTTCTCTGGGATTCTGTTCTTAGTAGATAAATGAGAACGGCTCTTCTGACATCCAAGGTGTCAACATTTTCTTTTTCGTCATCGTTTGGCTCATCTCAGAAAGAGGGAATAGTAATATCTTGGGACCTATGGTACGAGGATACGAAAGTGGGTTCTAGTCTAAAAATAATTCTATCTTCAAAAAACGGAAAAACGGAGGCTAGAGCCTGGAGCTCACACACCCTTCTGTGGGCAGTGAGGCCTCTTTCACACGAGCGTGACGGATCGGCTCCGGATGCCTTCAGTGAAACTCCCACCATTGTGCAAGCAAGTCCCGCAGCTTTGTCTGCAATTGCGTTCAGTGGTCCAGTTTTTTACACGCGGGTGCAATGCTTTTTGATGCGTTTTTCACGCGTGTGATAAAAAACTGAATGTTTACAAACAACATCTCTTAGCAACCATCCGTGAAAAACGCATCGCACCCGCACTTGGTTGCGGATAGTAGGATGAAAGCGGCCTGCCGCCAAAAGAAATCTTGAAATACATTTTTTATCTGATAACTTATAATCATAGGGTTAAAGGGGTTCCCCCATGAATTTTGTAAAAAAATGAACATCAGACATCATATAGGACATGACGATCTCTTTCTAACAAAGCTAGAACCAGCCCTGGACCTCACATGGATCCAAAGATCTCACCAGTCATTGCTCTGCTAGATTTATATCAAGCTGGCAGCTCGGGGACGTGTCCTTTCTGCTGCAGCCCATGGGCATGTCCTTTCTGCTGCAGCTCGGGGACGTGTCCTTTCTGCTGCAGATCAGGGGGCGTGTCCTTTCTGCTGCAGCTCAGGGGGCGTGCCCATGCTCTACCTATCACAGCTCAGGAGGCAGTTGAAGGATGAAACTGAGCATGTGTGGCCATCTCAGTGAGCAGGACAAAGAAATAAGAAAAAGTACAAACAGCAGGTGGCACTGTCCGGATCCATTTTTATTGAATACGACAGTGGCTATACAAAGTTTTGAATTACATGCAATTATAAAAGTATTCAGATCCAGGTGCTGGTTTGAAAACTTTAGAATATTTTTCATGGGACAACCCCTTTAAGGCCACCAGTTGGACTCTGATGGTACTGGGTTTTAGCCCAAAGTCCAGTCCTTCCTGAAAAAATTCTAGAATTGTGGGAATGCTAAGCAAAGAAATACAAAGTTTCTCCTGAAAGTTAGTCGATACTCTATAGTAGGAAATCCACTCTAAGGATAGTTACAAGAACGTATGGGGGAAGTTCACTTCTTGGTGTACAGAAGGCCGACACAACCAATATCCTAGTAACCGTACCCTGCATTACTACATTGGAAATATGCGAAAGCTGGAGAACCATGCTCTTCTGGGCCAGAACGGGGCAACTAGGACTACTTTGGCTTTCTTCTCTCTATGTTGTGAAGTACTTTGAGCAGAATGTTCACCAGAGGGTAAGCATAAAACAGATCTGGAGTCCATCGGATGGAAAACGCATCCACATATGTTGGGATATCCTCTGGATGGAGAGAGCAGAACCTCTGTCATTTTCGTGTTGTCCGATTAGAATTTCAAATGGGTCTTGATTATTATCTTTTCTGAGGCTTTTGTTGCTTCCCAGACGGCTCCCAATTCTCGCTGGTTTGAGGATGCTCTCTTCATTGGATCGTTCCAAAATCCCTGAAATGATACTTGGTCTACATGAGCTCCCCAACCTTCGCTGCTTGCATCTGTTGTCATTAGATGAGAGGGTTCCTGAATCCACTCTATGCCTGATCAAAGGGGACTTCTGCTTTGCCACCAACTGAGAGACCTCTTGACCTTTAGAGATTGCATCTAGATCATTTTTCTCAAAGTATGTCTGCTCCATACCTTCAGAACCAGATCCTGAAGTGTCCAGGAATGATGAGAGATAGGATTTATATCTCTCTATATATAATGTGAACATCCTGTAGTACACATTTTTGTCCACTAGATGGCCGCACTAGATGTATGAGCCATATGTGCATTATGGTCAATAGAGGGGGGGATTAGGTAGCAGTTTTCAAATCTACCCATGAACTGAGAGTTCAAGTTGCTGAAACCACTCCTATCAGGTCAAGGAGCCAATAGTCTCTTCTTAAGGACCACCCCTTCTGTGATGTCATGTCTGCTATTTAAGTCAATTTAGTGTGAATAAAGCTTCTCTTCTACCATGGCTCAGGGGGATGAGAAGACGCTTCAATGAAACCAACTGGTGTGTCTGGTCTCATTATGGAGCAGTATGGAGTACGCATACTTATACTTCTCATTATAAAGCAGTATGGAGTACACATACTTATACTTCTCATTATGGAAGCAGTATGGAGTACACATACTTATACTTCTCATTATAAAGCAGTATGGAGTACGCATACTTATACTTCTCATTATAAAGCAGTATGGAGTACACATACTTATACTTCTCATTATGGGAGCAGTATGGAGTACACATACTTATACTTCTCATTATAAAGCAGTATGGAGTACACATACTTATACTTCTCATTATGGGAGCAGTATGGAGTACACATACTTATACTTCTCATTATAAAGCAGTATGGAGTACACATACTTATACTTCTCATTATGGGAGCAGTATGGAGTACGCATACTTATACTTCTCATTATGGGAGCAGTATGGAGTACGCATACTTATACTTCTCATTATAAAGCAGTATGGAGTACGCATACTTATACTTCTCATTATGGAAGCAGTATGGAGTACACATACTTATACTTCTCATTATGGAAGCAGTATGGAGTACACATACTTATACTTCTCATTATAAAGCAGTATGGAGTACGCATACTTATTCTTCTCATTATAAAGCAGTATGGAGTACGCATACTTATACTTCTCATTATAAAGCATTATGGAGTACACATACTTATACTTCTCATTATGGGAGCAGTATGGAGTACGCATACTTATACTTCTCATTATGGGAGCAGTATGGAGTACGCATACTTATACTTCTCATTATGGGAGCTGTATGGAGTACACATACTTATACTTCTCATTATGGGAGCAGTATGGAGTACACATACTTATACTTCTCATTATGGGAGCAGTATGGAGACAACATACTTATACTTCTCATTATGGAAGCAGTATGGAGTACACATACTTATACTTCTCATTATGGGAGCAGTATGGAGTACACATACTTATACTTCTCATTATGGGAGCAGTATGGAGTACGCATACTTATACTTCTCATTATGGGAGCATTATGGAGTACACATACTTATACTTCTCATTATGGGAGCAGTATGGAGTACGCATACTTATACTTCTCATTATGGGAGCAGTATGGAGACAACATACTTATACTTCTCATATGGAAGCAGTATGGAGTACACATACTTATACTTCTCATTATGGGAGCAGTATGGAGTACACATACTTATACTTCTCATTATGGGAGCAGTATGGAGTACGCATACTTATACTTCTCATTATGGGAGCAGTATGGAGCACGCATACTTATACTTCTCATTATGGGAGCAGTATGGAGTACGCATACTTATACATCTCATTATGGGAGCAGTATGGAGACAACATACTTATACTTCTCATTATGGAAGCAGTATGGAGCACGCATACTTATACTTCTCATTATGGGAGCAGTATGGAGACAACATACTTATACTTCTCATTATGGAAGCAGTATGGAGCACGCATACTTATACTTCTCATTATGGGAGCAGTATGGAGTACGCATACTTATACATCTCATTATAAAGCAGTATGGAGTACGCATACTTATACTTCTCATTATGGAAGCAGTATGGAGACAACATACTTATACTTCTCATTATGGGAGCAGTATGGAGACAACATACTTATACTTCTCATTATGGGAGCAGTATGGAGTACACATACTTATACTTCTCATTATGGGAGCAGTATGGAGTACGCATACTTATACTTCTCATTATGGAAGCAGTATGGAGTACGCATACTTATACTTCCCATTATGAAAGCAGTATGGAGTACGCATACTTATACTTCTCATTATGAAAGCAGTATGGAGTACGCATACTTATACTTCTCATTATGAAAGCAGTATGGAGTACGCATACTTATACTTCTCATTATGGAAGCAGTATGGAGTACGCATACTTATACTTCCCATTATGGGAGCAGTATGGAGTACGCATACTTATACTTCTCATTATGGAAGCAGTATGGAGTACGCATACTTATACTTCTCATTATGGAAGCAGTATGGAGTACGCATACTTATACTTCTCATTATGAAAGCAGTATGGAGTACGCATACTTATACTTCTCATTATGGGAGCAGTATGGAGTACGCATACTTATACTTCTCATTATGGGAGCAGTATGGAGACAACATACTTATACTTCTCATATGGAAGCAGTATGGAGTACACATACTTATACTTCTCATTATGGGAGCAGTATGGAGTACACATACTTATACTTCTCATTATGGGAGCAGTATGGAGTACGCATACTTATACTTCTCATTATGGGAGCAGTATGGAGCACGCATACTTATACTTCTCATTATGGGAGCAGTATGGAGTACGCATACTTATACATCTCATTATGGGAGCAGTATGGAGACAACATACTTATACTTCTCATTATGGAAGCAGTATGGAGCACGCATACTTATACTTCTCATTATGGGAGCAGTATGGAGACAACATACTTATACTTCTCATTATGGAAGCAGTATGGAGCACGCATACTTATACTTCTCATTATGGGAGCAGTATGGAGTACGCATACTTATACATCTCATTATAAAGCAGTATGGAGTACGCATACTTATACTTCTCATTATGGAAGCAGTATGGAGACAACATACTTATACTTCTCATTATGGGAGCAGTATGGAGACAACATACTTATACTTCTCATTATGGGAGCAGTATGGAGTACACATACTTGTGTACTCCATAGAAGTATACTGCATAATGAGAAGTATAAGTATGTTGTCTCCATACTGCTCCCATAATGAGAAGTATAAGTATGTGTACTCCATACTGCTCCCATAATGAGAAGTATAAGTATGTGTACTCCATACAGCTCCCATAATGAGAAGTATAAGTATGCGTACTCCATACTGCTCCCATAATGAGAAGTATAAGTATGCGTACTCCATACTGCTCCCATAATGAGAAGTATAAGTATGTGTACTCCATAATGCTTTATAATGAGAAGTATAAGTATGCGTACTCCATACTGCTTTATAATGAGAAGAATAAGTATGCGTACTCCATACTGCTTTATAATGAGAAGTATAAGTATGTGTACTCCATACTGCTTCCATAATGAGAAGTATAAGTATGTGTACTCCATACTGCTTCCATAATGAGAAGTATAAGTATGCGTACTCCATACTGCTTTATAATGAGAAGTATAAGTATGCGTACTCCATACTGCTCCCATAATGAGAAGTATAAGTATGCGTACTCCATACTGCTCCCATAATGAGAAGTATAAGTATGTGTACTCCATACTGCTTTATAATGAGAAGTATAAGTATGTGTACTCCATACTGCTCCCATAATGAGAAGTATAAGTATGTGTACTCCATACTGCTTTATAATGAGAAGTATAAGTATGTGTACTCCATACTGCTCCCATAATGAGAAGTATAAGTATGTGTACTCCATACTGCTTTATAATGAGAAGTATAAGTATGCGTACTCCATACTGCTTTATAATGAGAAGTATAAGTATGTGTACTCCATACTGCTTCCATAATGAGAAGTATAAGTATGCGTACTCCATACTGCTCCCATAATGAGAAGTATAAGTATTCGTACTCCATACTGCTTTATAATGAGAAGTATAAGTATGCGTACTCCATACTGCTCCCATAATGAGAAGTATAAGTATTCGTACTCCATACTGCTTTATAATGAGAAGTATAAGTATGTGTACTCCATACTGCTTTATAATGAGAAGTATAAGTATGCGTACTCCATACTGCTCCCATAATGAGAAGTATAAGTATGCGTACTCCATACTGCTTTATAATGAGAAGTATAAGTATGCGTACTCCATACTGCTTTATAATGAGAAGTATAAGTATTCGTACTCCATACTGGTTTATAATGAGAAGTATAAGTATAAGAAGTATAAGTATGTTGTCTCCATACTGCTCCCATAATGAGAAGTATAAGTATGTTGTCTCCATACTGCTTCCATAATGAGAAGTATAAGTATGCGTACTCCATACTGCTTTATAATGAGAAGCAGTATGGAGTACACATACTTATACTTCTCATTATGGAGTACACATACTTATACTTCTCATTATGGGAGCAGTATGGAGTACGCATACTTATACTTCTCATTATGGAAGCAGTATGGAGTACGCATACTTATACTTCCCATTATGAAAGCAGTATGGAGTACGCATACTTATACTTCTCATTATGTTAGCAGTATGGAGTACGCATACTTATACTTCTCATTATGAAAGCAGTATGGAGTACGCATACTTATACTTCTCATTATGGAAGCAGTATGGAGTACGCATACTTATACTTCCCATTATGGGAGCAGTATGGAGTACGCATACTTATACTTCTCATTATGGAAGCAGTATGGAGTACGCATACTTATACTTCTCATTATGGAAGCAGTATGGAGTACGCATACTTATACTTCTCATTATGAAAGCAGTATGGAGTACGCATACTTATACTTCTCATTATGGGAGCAGTATGGAGTACGCATACTTATACTTCTCATTATAAACCAGTATGGAGTACGAATACTTATACTTCTCATTATAAAGCAGTATGGAGTACGCATACTTATACTTCTCATTATAAAGCAGTATGGAGTACGCATACTTATACTTCTCATTATGGGAGCAGTATGGAGTACGCATACTTATACTTCTCATTATAAAGCAGTATGGAGTACACATACTTATACTTCTCATTATAAAGCAGTATGGAGTACGAATACTTATACTTCTCATTATGGGAGCAGTATGGAGTACGCATACTTATACTTCTCATTATAAAGCAGTATGGAGTACGAATACTTATACTTCTCATTATGGGAGCAGTATGGAGTACGCATACTTATACTTCTCATTATAAAGCAGTATGGAGTACGAATACTTATACTTCTCATTATGGGAGCAGTATACAGCACACATACTTATACTTCTCATTATAAAGCATTATGGAGTACGCATACTTATACTTCTCATTGATTTTGCACCACACAAGATGTGAATCGCATATATTGCACTGACAGAAGCGCCGGGATGCAGGATGTCATATGCCCGAGGATCTTCCTAGCTCGTCTTATTTACCCTTCTCCGGCTTCTGAATGGTTATTCCACCTTCTCCTAAGGAAGAAATGTTTTCTGTTTTTCTGATTCGAGAATCATTCCCAAGAATGTTTTCTTTCGGGATATAGACAGATCAGATTTTTTCCAGTTTATTATCCATCTTAAATTCAGTAACGTTGTAGCACGTTACTGAGAAACCGCCGACGATCTGCATGAATCAGGATATGGAAGTAAGCATCCATTATATCTATAAAAAATAACCGGATCGCACATCCACATGCTATGACCTCATCGCTGCTACTTATCAGAAGTCTGCGCTACTTGGCGCACGTGTGCCGCCTTCTGACTCAGGCATTAGTGTACATTGCCGCTGTGGTGCTGTTCTGGTGGGTTGGGGGACAGTGCTAGGTTTGGCATTGTCAAGCAGGAGGAGTGTCATTTGGTTGCTGTGTCCCACCACCTGCCGGGTTGGCGCCGCAATGTAGGTGGTCACCACACCAAATTTACATGTCTCAGTCATAGAGGCGACCTTGGCACAGTGAGGGGGCTTATTCTTTTTGATCAGAATGTACACTAATGCCCGAGTCAGCGTGTGGCATAGGTGGTGGTACACATGTGCCAAGTGGCGCGGTCTTCTGATAAGTAGCAGCGATGAGATCAGAGCATGTGGATGTGCGACCCGGTTCTCTATCGTTGCACCCTTTAAATCTATGGTCGCCATTCTCGAGTCCTTGGAGATTAATGCCAGTGTTTATAGAGGCCACCTTGACCTTCCTATAGACAACACAATTGTTTAAAGGTTTCCAATTTATAATCGTTCTGTCGGAACCATTGGTTTTTTTTTTACCAGAAAAAAGTCGAGAATAGTGACCTGGGAGTCTTGTTTGGTACCGATTCTACAGCTCCTAGAGCCAGCAGTTCTTAGACCCCCCTGTAAATTTTTGAACACTAAATCTAGAGCAGGGCTGGCCAACCTGCAGCTCTCCAGCTGTTGCAAAACTACAACTCCCAGCATGCCCAGCCTACCTACAGCAGGGCATGTTGGGAATTGTAGTTTTACAACAGCTGGAGAGCCGCAGGTTGGCCATGCCCGATCTAGAGGGCAGGAAGTAAGGCAACATTTTTTAGAACAACCTGAAAATTCTATGTTGTAACCCTCTAGCGGTATCTGAAGGACCCAGGGATTGTTGGTGACCGTCACTGGGGAACAAAATGTGCTAGCCTTCCTCCAACACCTCCGGCTTCATTTGGAAGAGGCGGGAAGTTGCTTTGGTTCAAACTAAAAAGATCTACCTGTAGGCCCCTTCTTGTAGCTCCACTGCCCCGGTTTTCCTCTATCAGTTTTGTCTTGACCCTTATCACGATGTCTCTTATAGGGTCTGTCACTACGATAGTCTCTTCAGTAAGCCATTGTCTAGGATTCTGACTAAATCGGGTCCATAGACGTATTTGCCATGAAAGGAGATGGAACATCTATAAATTATGCTCCATGTCCTTTCCAAGATCAACTAGTGTTCAGCGAAGCGAGCTTCAGCCTATAAGGTCAGACTACTACGGTGCGGAGATCAGTCTCCGTAGTGTCAGAATGTATGGGCTCCGATGAGCCGGAGTTATGTGAAGTCACGCGAGACTACGTCTAAACATCAACTACTGAAGTCACTCTACAGGTAAATGTGCCTGTGCCTGTAGTACAGACACATTCACCATAAATAACTTCGGTAGTCGATTTTTAGACGTACTCTCGTGTGACTTCACATAACTCCGGCTCATCGGAGCCCATACATTCTGGGACGGTAGAGACGACTCTCCGCACCGTAGTAGTCTGACATTTTTGGATGAAGCCGCCTAAACTCGCTAATCTCAACCCTTAGAGTTCACTAAACCAGATGTTCTAGCCGCTATAGAAACTGATTCTGCAGAAGACGCTGCTAGGAAACCGGCCACCATTTTTAATAACCGGAAAGATCTGATCCCCAGGAGATCTTTTATACTGTGATCCCTCAAGATACAATTGTCTCTTCTGACCCATCGTAAGCTGAAACTGGAGTCAACATACGAGGCCTCAACCAATCAAGGCCACTTCTCTGGTGAAAGAGCCGATTAGTTGCTCGTTAGCCGCTACTCCCGACTGTCCTATGGAAGGACTTGTTATCTCCTAGTTATCTGCTTACTTGTCTTAAATCTTCATTTTCTCTTCGATGACGTTTCGGGGCTTTGGAACCGATTACTCAAGTTACAATGGTTTCAGCAGACGATGGTCGTCCTGGAACCAGTATTGTAACTGGAGGGACAGCTGTATTAGATCCCATCTGACACAGAAACATTAGGGCGAGACAGAGGTCGCCATTTTATCCTCAAGGTATTTATTAGTCTTACAGCAGATGCTCTGATTAATGGTCCAGATCCTCGGTGGAGAAGACAAATTCTCTGCCTCTGAGTGATAAGATGGAGGCTCTAATACTTAGAGGGGATGTGTAGACCCTTACAGGGATGGCATCGGTACCTGGCCTCACCTGCAATACACCGAGGGGAGCGGTATAATATGAGCGGGCTCCCCGCACCTACGGCCTGTGGGAAGGCAGAAACCTGCCAGACCGAAGTGCCCAAAACCAAGATGGAGACGAAGGCCTCCCAACAGGGAGCAGAGTACTGGGGGCTTTACACACATCACCGCCATGAAGGTAGGGGCTGCGGGCCCCATAGTACAGGCACATTCACCTGTACAGGAGATGGGTACCGAGGGGCAGGTTAATCGCTACGTGTTTTTCCTGTCCGAGAGGCGGAGCTAAGCTGCATGCGTGGAGACAACCGGGGAAAGCCCAACCCCTGCGGTTCCAGCGCTCGCATTACAGCTGCAATCCTCCTCTGGGAGATCATAGTCACGCCATATTGGGCACTTGCGCCATATGGCGTGATTGACGGTTGTTCATATTGGGCACTAAGGCCATGTGGCATACGGCGTGATTGACGGATGGACGCAGCGGCTCTAATTTTATACAAACTTTAATGTTGTGGTTCACATTCCCGTGATTGGACAAACGGACAGATGGCGGCTCCAGACACTGAGCCGCGGACATTCTCTGTACAGAAACAAAAATAAACCTATAAAGGGCGGAGAAGTGTGCACCGCCACAATGCTCCGCCCACAGTCTGTAACCAGAGGCCCCGCCCCCTCAGCTCTCCTCCTCCTGCTGCACTTTAGATTTCTTCTTCTTCTTGTGCGCAGAGGCCGGCGCCTCCTCAGAGGTGGAGAGCTTCTTCTTGTGCGCAGAGGCCGGCGCCTCCTCAGAGGTGGAGAGCTTCTTCTTGTGCGCAGAGGCCGGCGCCTCCTCAGAGGTGGAGAGCTTCTTCTTGTGCGCAGAGGCCGGCGCCTCCTCAGAGGTGGAGAGCTTCTTCTTCTTGGCTGGAGTCTGCTCCTCAGCCTCCTCCTCAACCCCGTTCTCAGAGACGTCGCCCTCAGACTTCCGTTTCTTCTTTTTCTTCTTCTTGCTTGGTTCCTCCTCCTGGAAGAAAATAAGTGAGTGGCGGTCAATCCCTGTGGCACCTGCTAGGAGTTGTAGTTCCCCCATCCACTTACAGATCACTCCCACCATCCATTACCTCTTGAGGAGCAGCCTCTTCCTCTTCAGCAGCGGCAGCCAGGGCCTCCAGGCGCCGCTTCTCTCGTTTCTTCTTCTTGCGTTCTTTCTTATCCAGCTTCCTCTTCAGTTCAGACACCAGTATAGTGGCCTGGAAGGAGAGGACTCGTCAGCCTCTGCCCGTCCCATCCCCTCCCCCACACCCCAAGTCACTGGTCGGATCAGGCTCATTAAATCAGTTTATGCCTCCAGCATGTGTCAGGAGAACAAGCTTCATCATCTCCGACCATCAGACGCCTGGTGACGCCCCACAATGTACTGACCTGCTCCTGCGCCTCTTTCATCACGTCCAGGTTCTTGCGGGGAACCTCCCCGGTCTCGTAGAAGGACAGCCGCTCCTCTACCTGCTCCCGCAGCTTATCGCCAAACACCGCCGTTGGGATTTCTGAGACAAAAACCAACAACTGTTAACACCACGAAGCAGACATCACAGCCAGGGCTTATACTCCAGTCACAACCAAAGCTGCACCAACACCTAATCTAAGCAGCGCCTCAGACTACAGTGCAGCAAGATGCAGAACTGTACATACAGCTTTGGTTGTGACCAGAGTACAAGAGCTTTGCTCAGAGTAAAGCTATCAACATACACGGGGGTGATATGCTGTTGACGAAAAATTCAACATCACTGCAAAGCCGGGAGCGGAGTGCAGGGCGTCCTGTGGGGGCTCACCTGAGAAGCAGTCTACGCGGGAGGCGATGGAGCACTTGTTCGCCAGGTATCGGGAGATGCGACCCTTGTTCTTGGCAGCTGCTCGCCCAATGAAGGTGGAGTGGAAGATGAGACCGTACTTGGGGGTGTTGCCCTTAGTCTTCAGCGCCCTGGAAGGAAATTACTGGGATTTTGTAATGGCATGTCAACTACAACTCCCAGCATGTTCACAAGCACTCCCTTTTAAAATGCTGGTTTCACCCTCACCCTGATATCTGACCCGAGTGACAATGATTGGGGGTTGTTCAGACTCCAGGGCGGCAGTTATCACTCACGCAGCAGCTGACAGGAAGCCGCCAGCCCTCGTGTCAAACGCCAGCGCCCGGTCACCTGCCATCACCACAACCGCCCGGCAGCTGTACCTGAACAGGGCCTTCTCCGCCCCCAGGATCTGGACCGTGGACGCTGGGTACTTGGCCAGGTTCGTAAGGCTTCCTGCGTGGGAGATCAGACGGGCACCGACCAGGAGAAATAATGAGTAAGGAGAGGGAGCAATCTGCAGGGGGAGGAGTGAGCAGAGGGCAACCAGTAAGAGAAGTAAGGAGAGGGAGCAATCTGCAGGGGGAGGAGGGAGCAGAGGGCAACCTGTAAGAGAAGTAAGGAGAGGGAGCAATCTGCAGGGGGAGGAGCGAGCAGAGGGCAACCAGTAAGAGAAGTAAGGAGAGGGAGCAAGCAGAGGGCAACCAGTAAGAGAAGTAAGGAGAGGGGGCAATCTGCAGAGGGAGGAGTGAGCAAGAAGGGAGAACCCAGAAGGAGCGAGCAGAGGGCAAACTGTACAAGTAAGGAGAGGGGGCTATCCACAGGAGTAGTGAGCAGGCAGGGGAGGAGGCCCAGGAAGAAGAAAGAGCAACCCGTAGGAGAGGGAGCAATCTGCAGGAGGCGTGAGGGGCAGGGCCACGGATCAGCAGTGTGGGGTGTTCAGCAGCAGTCTCAGAGGATTGACAGATTTCACTGACATCACATCCGTGGAGTTGGGGGGGGGGGGGATACCACAGCCAATTTTAGAGCGACACTCACCACTTCTCCGATGAGGGCAGACAGGCTGGGGGCCACCTGGTTCATCTTGGAGCGCAGATATTCCTGCAGAGTCTTGCGGTATTCGGACAGAGAGATGACGCGGCAGGAGAAGCTCTCGATGTTAATCAGGTCAATCGGGGAGATGTCCATCCCTGGAGAGACAAGCCCGATTACCGACTGCTGCTGGACATCCACTAACCCCCGTTATAGAGACCACACTTACCCATGGAAGAGCGAGACGCGTCCAGCACTGCCTGGGCCTTGGCGCTGTCCATGACAATCTCCTCCATGGCCTCCAGCTTCTCCTCTGTCAGCTCCTTGCGGTTCCCGATGTACTTGGCCATTCGGCAGTAGGTGTAATTGTCAGGCACGATCTTTATGAGCTCTGGGAAGTGATAGCCGTACCATTCCCTACAGCAAGGAGACAACATGGCTTACAACTCACTCCACACACAACCAAATCTGCAAGCTAGACAAGCCTACACCCACTACAACAGAATCCAGCTTCTGCCACATCTGTATCCCCGATAACAAGACAGCCTCCACACTCTGCGGGTCTGTGGTGTAGACGGAGAAGATGCTCTTCCTCCTCTTTCTATACAGGCAGTGGAAGGTGGCACACAGCCTGTGGTAAGCATCGGGAGGGCAGCACCCACCCCCAGATGTCACCCTGCCCCCATCCTCACCTGACCCTCATGGAGAAGGTGTTTACATCCTTATCCAGCTGATCCAGCAGACTGATGGACTGGATGATCATGTTGTCCACCCGGTTGACATTGAACTTGACCTTGGACCTGGAGTAGCTGTGGCCCAGACCGAGCTGAGCCTTAGAGGCCGATTCGGCGGTCAGGCCCTTAACCAGGGCGTGGAAGTGAAGCCGGATCCCTGCAAAAAAGATGGCCGAGGTGAGGGGACCATACATGTGATAGGTCATACCAGTGGGGAGAGGAGAGCAGCAGGTCAACCTATGGCATCAGTGGGTCATACCACTTCATGACAAGGAGAACTGGGCTCAGGAGATCAACCTATGGCAGTGATCGGTCACACCACCTCATGACAGGGTTTCTGGAGGTTAACCTGTGGTAAGAGCAGGTCATACCACCTTATGAGAGGGGCCAAGTCAGTCAGCCAGTGACAGCGATGGGTCATACCACCTTATGACAGGGAGAACTGGGCTCAGGAGATCAACCTATGGCAGTGATCGGTCACACCACCTCAAGACAGGGTTTCTGGAGGCTAACCTGTGGTAAGAGCGGGTCATACCACCTTATGAGAGGGGCCAAGTAAGTCAGTGACAACGATGGGTCATACCACTTCATGAATGGAAGAGGGGTTCAGGAGGTCCACCGATGGCATCAATAGACCATACCACCTCATAACGGGCTCAGCAGGGGGGGGTTATACCCACAACTGATGAGGTGCTCCCCACTCCCTCACCTCTTATGATCTCGGCCACCACGCCGCCGGTCTGGCAGGCGATCTTCAGCTCCTCTTGTACGGCAGCCCCGATCTTTGTGTCCCCCACACCGAGCAGCGCTTTCTTCTTCTTGGCCGGCATGTTGGTCTCCAGGAACAGTTTAAGGTCTTCATGAAGAACCCCTGGAGGAGAGGAGACAAACCCATCAGAACCAACAGGAGGCGGAGCCTCAGGTACACAGCAGAAGGCTGCACCCAGGTCACCTGACCCTTCAGCAGACGTCCATGACATCATGTTATGGGCGGAGCTAGCAGAGGTCATTGACTTCAGACACGAGTGGGTGCGGCCAGTCCCACCCCCCCCCCCCACAGGACAAGCTCAGTAACATTGTGGTGACATCACAGATCTCAGTGGATTGACAGATTGTTATGACATCATCGCTCATCCTGCAGGCTCCTCCCCCTTACATCATTACCTTCAGAGATGGCGTTGGCGTTCTCCAGGGCACTGTGGGCGGATTTGAAGGGGGAGAATGCCGCCAGCTTCACAATGCTGTTAAACTTGCCGATGTTCAACAAGGACTCCTCCACCTGCGGCAGCAGCATGCCGATCTCCTCCACCTCCCGCACCGCGAACAGGGCGTAGCCCGCCGCATGTTCAAACAGCACGTGGAGCAGAACCTGGTGGGAGAGAAAAGCGTCAGTGTACCCTGCAAACAGCCCCCAAGCCTCAGCTACCAGGCCTGGCATCTACAGTGTGAGGAGGGACAGGAGCAGAAGAAACCAGAATGTACCCTGCAAACAGCCCCCAAACCTCAGCTACCAGGCCTGGCATCTACAGTGTGAGGAGGGACAGGAGCAGAACCTGGAGGAGACACCAGAGTGTACCCTGCAAACTGCCCCCAAACCTCAGCTACCAGACCTTGCATCTACAGTGTGAGGAGGAGCAGGAGACACTAGAATGTACCCTGCAAACAGCCCCCAAGCCTCAGCTACCAGGCCTGGCATCTACAGTGTGAGGAGGGACAGGAGCAGAAGAAACCAGAATGTACCCTGCAAACAGCCCCCAAACCTCAGCTACCAGGCCTGGCATCTACAGTGTGAGGAGGGACAGGAGCAGAACCTGGAGGAGACACCAGAGTGTACCCTGCAAACTGCCCCCAAACCTGGCATCTACAGTGTGAGGAGGAGACACCAGAATGTACCCTGCAAACAGCCCCCAAACCTGGTATCTACAGTGTGAGGAGGGACAGGAGCAGAACCTGGAGGAGATACCCGAATGTACCCTGCAAACAACCCCCAAACCTCAGCTACCAGACCCGCATCTACAGTGTGAGGAGGAGCAGGAGACACCAGAATGTACCCTGCAAACAGCCCCCAAGCCTCAGCTACCAGACCTGGCATCTACAGTGTGAAGAGGGACAGGAGCAGAACCTGGAGGAGACACCAGAGTGTACCCTGCAAACAGCCCCCCACACCTCAGCTACCAGAACCTGCATCTACAGTGTGAGGAGGGACAGGAGCAGGAGACACCAGAATGTACCCTGCAAACAGCCCCCCACACCTCAGCTACCAGAACCTGCATCTACAGTGTGAGGAGGGACAGGAGCAGGAGACACCAGAATGTACCCTGCAAACAGCCCCCCACACCTCAGCTACCAGAACCTGCATCTACAGTGTGAGGAGGGACAGGAGCAGGAGACACCAGAATGTACCCTGCAAACAGCACCCACACCTCAGCTACCAGACCCCGCATCCACAGTGTGAGGAGGAGCAGGAGACACCAGAATGTACCCTGCAAACAGCACCCACGCCTCAGCTACCAGACCTTGCATCTACAGTGTGAGGAGGAGCAGGAGACACCAGAATGTACCCTGCAAACAGCCCCCAAGCCTCAGCTACCAGGCCTGGCATCTACAGTGTGAGGAGGGACAGGAGCAGAAGAAACCAGAATGTACCCTGCAAACAGCCCCCAAACCTCAGCTACCAGGCCTGGCATCTACAGTGTGAGGAGGGACAGGAGCAGAACCTGGAGGAGACACCAGAGTGTACCCTGCAAACTGCCCCCAAACCTGGCATCTACAGTGTGAGGAGGAGACACCAGAATGTACCCTGCAAACAGCCCCCAAACCTGGTATCTACAGTGTGAGGAGGGACAGGAGCAGAACCTGGAGGAGATACCCGAATGTACCCTGCAAACAACCCCCAAACCTCAGCTACCAGACCCGCATCTACAGTGTGAGGAGGAGCAGGAGACACCAGAATGTACCCTGCAAACAGCACCCACACCTCAGCTACCAGACCCGCATCTACAGTGTGAGGAGGAGCAGGAGACACCAGAATGTACCCTGCAAACAGCCCCCAAGCCTCAGCTACCAGACCTGGCATCTACAGTGTGAAGAGGGACAGGAGCAGAACCTGGAGGAGACACCAGAGTGTACCCTGCAAACAGCCCCCCACACCTCAGCTACCAGAACCTGCATCTACAGTGTGAGGAGGGACAGGAGCAGGAGACACCAGAATGTACCCTGCAAACAGCCCCCCACACCTCAGCTACCAGAACCTGCATCTACAGTGTGAGGAGGGACAGGAGCAGGAGACACCAGAATGTACCCTGCAAACAGCCCCCAAGCCTCAGCTACCAGACCTGGCATCTACAGTGTGAGGAGGAGCAGGAGACACTAGAATGTACCCTGCAAACAACCCCCAAACCTCAGCTACCAGACCCGCATCTACAGTGTGAGGAGGAGCAGGAGACACCAGAATGTACCCTGCAAACAGCCCCCAAGCCTCAGCTACCAGACCTGGCATCTACAGTGTGAAGAGGGACAGGAGCAGAACCTGGAGGAGATACCCGAATGTACCCTGCAAACAACCCCCAAACCTGGCATCTACAGTGTGAGGAGGAGACACCAGAATGTACCCTGCAAACAGCCCCCAAACCTGGTATCTACAGTGTGAGGAGGGACAGGAGCAGAACCTGGAGGAGATACCCGAATGTACCCTGCAAACAGCCCCCAAACCTCAGCTACCAGACCTGGCATCTACAGTGAGGAGGAGCAGGAGACACTAGAATGTACCCTGCAAACAACCCCCAAACCTCAGCTACCAGACCCGCATCTACAGTGTGAGGAGGAGCAGGAGACACCAGAATGTACCCTGCAAACAGCCCCCAAGCCTCAGCTACCAGACCTGGCATCTACAGTGTGAGGAGGGACAGGAGCAGAACCTGGAGGAGATACCCGAATGTACCCTGCAAACAGCCCCCAAACCTCAGCTACCAGACCTGGCATCTACAGTGTGAGGAGGAGCAGGAGACACTAGAATGTACCCTGCAAACAACCCCCAAACCTCAGCTACCAGACCTGGCATCTACAGTGTGAAGAGGGACAGGAGCAGAACCTGGAGGAGACACCAGAGTGTACCCTGCAAACAGCCCCCAAACCTCAGCTACCAGACCCTGCATCTACAGTGTGAGGAGGGACAGGAGCAGGAGACACCAGAATGTACCCTGCAAACAGCCCCCACACCTCAGCTACCAGACCCTGCATCTACAGTGTGAGGAGGAGCAGGAGACACCAGAATGTACCCTGCAAACAGCCACCCAAACCTCAGCTACCAGACCAATTCACACTGCAGAGCTGACAAAGCCTCGTGCAGCCTCCACCTTCAGCCCTGGGCCTCAAAGGGAGGCCACGTGGGGGGTCTAGCTCCTCACACTCCATTCACTGACAACAAGCAGGCCGCAGACACGTGGGGCGGGAGGGCACGTGCTCAGAGCCCCGCACCGCGCTCACACGCAGGCCGCCACGTTCCCCGCTCTCACCATTGTGACTTCGCTCCTCCCGCGCCGCCGATCCTGAACAGACTGAGCCCCTTCTCCCGCAAGTCCTGACCACACATCCCGTGACCCCGCCCCTCACCGAGCAGCCAATCACAGCGCAGAGACCTACAGAGCGATTGAGAGTGTAGCCAATCATGGCGCAGGAGAAACCATCCTTCGCCCTCCTCTTCCAGAGGCGCAGGATAGAGGGGCCGGACTGTGTGTCCGCCAGCAGCTCTCTATGGTGAGGTGGAGGACTGCGGAAGTGCGCGCCGTGTGGAGCACGTGGACGAGTCGCGATATATCGCCTGTAATGTCACAGTGCGGCCACCAGGGGAGGGGCTGCGAGGGCCGATTCTGTGATAGCTGTACAATAATCAACAGCAAAAACATCACTCTGTATGTACCGCGTGTCCGTCACCTCACACTGTATGTACCGCGTGTCCGTCACCTCACACTGTATGTACCGCGTGTCCGTCACCTCACACTGTATGTCCCGCGTGTCCGTCACCTCACGCTGTATGTCCCGCGTGTCCGTCACCTCGCACTGTATGTACCGCGTGTCCGTCACCTCACAGTGTATGTACCGCGTGTCCGTCACCTCACACTGTATGTACCGCGTGTCCGTCACCTCACACTGTATGTACCGCGTGTCCGTCACCTCACGCTGTATGTACCGCGTGTCCGTCACCTCGCACTGTATGTACCGCGTGTCCGTCACCTCACGCTGTATGTACCGCGTGTCCGTCACCTCGCACTGTATGTACCGCGTGTCCGTCACCTCACACTGTATGTACCGCGTATCCGTCACCTCACTCTGTATGTACCGCGTGTCCGTCACCTCACACTGTATGTACCGCGTGTCCGTCACCTCACGCTGTATGTACCGCGTGTCCGTCACCTCACTCTGTATGTACCGCGTGTCCGTCACCTCACTCTGTATGTACCGCGTGTCCGTCACCTCACTCTGTATGTACCGCGTGTCCGTCACCTCACACTGTATGTACCGCGTGTCCGTCACCTCGCACTGTATGTACCGCGTGTCCGTCACCTCACACTGTATGTACCGCGTATCCGTCACCTCACTCTGTATGTACCGCGTGTCCGTCACCTCACGCTGTATGTACCGTGTGTCCGTCACCTCACGCTGTATGTACCGCGTGTCCGTCACCTCACTCTGTATGTACCGCGTGTCCGTCACCTCACTCTGTATGTACCGCGTGTCCGTCACCTCACACTGTATGTACCGCGTGTCCGTCACCTCACACTGTATGTACCGCGTGTCCGTCACCTCACACTGTATGTACCGTGTGTCTGTCACCTCACACTGTATGTACCGCGTGTCCGTCACCTCACTCTGTATGTACCGCGTGTCCGTCACCTCACACTGTATGTACCGCGTGTCCGTCACCTCACTCTGTATGTACCGCGTGTCCGTCACCTCACTCTGTATGTACCGCGTGTCCGTCACCTCACACTGTATGTACCGCGTGTCCGTCACCTCACACTGTATGTACCGTGTGTCCGTCGCCTCGCGCTGTATGTACCGCGTGTCCGTCACCTCACGCTGTATGTACCGCGTGTCCGTCACCTCACTCTGTATGTACCGCGTGTCCGTCACCTCACTCTGTATGTACCGCGTGTCCGTCACCTCACTCTGTATGTACCGCGTGTCCGTCACCTCACGCTGTATGTCCCGCGTGTCCGTCAGTCCGTCACCTCGCACTGTATGTACCGCGTGTCCGTCTCCTCACGCTGTATGTGCCGCGTGTCCGTCGCCTCGCGCTGTATGTACCGCGTGTCCGTCGCCTCGCGCTGTATGTACCGCGTGTCCGTCTCCTCGCGCTGTATGTACCGCGTGTCCGTCACCTCACGCTGTATGTACCGCGTGTCCATCACCTCAGATTGTATGTAACACAGGGCCGGGGATCACTACCCCCAACATCTGACTATTACCCCCAGTCTCAGAGATGGGCCTCTTTCACACCGTGTCCCCCCCGTGGCTGTATTGCGGCTCGTATACGGCGGGTCCACAATACACTGGGCACCGGCCGTGTGCATTCTGCATCAGCGATACGGACCCATTCACTTAAATGGGTCTGCAAATCCGGGGCTGCAGTGTAGAACGGAAGCACGGAACAGAAGCAGTACGCAGTGCTTCTATGGGGTTCTGTTCCGCCAAAATATAGAACTTGTTCTTTCTTTTTGTGAAACGGACGGATCGTGGACCCAATTCAGGTGAATGGGTCCGCGATCCGCATGTGGCTGGCCCACGGTTGGTGCCCGTGCATTGTAGACCACCATTTGTCGTCCGCAGCACGAGTATGGCCAGCACGTTGGTGTGCAAGAGGCCATATGCAGACCCCCCCGTAGTGTGTAGAGGGTTCTGTACCAGACGCTGCACGCTATCTTCTCTACTAATGGTCGGCTCACAAGAGGTTAAAAACTGCGTATTTATTACTAACTCTGAAAACGTAGCTACAATGAAACAACCATGTAAATGAGAAGCAGAGTCGTGTACACATATATAAATCCGGAGACTAGTCGCGGTCCCTCCTATGTAGGGGCTGCGGAGCGCTCGCTGCTCACAGTTTTCTATTACAGTAAGAGCAGAGTCGTGTACACATATATAAATCCTGAGACTAGTCGCGGTCCCTCCTATGTAGGGGGCTGCGGAGCGCTCGCTGCTCACAGTTTTCTATTACAGTAAGAGCAGAGTCATGTACACATATATAAATCCTGAGACTAGTCGCGGTCCCTCCTATGTAGGGGCTGCGGAGCGCTCGCTGCTCACAGTTTTCTATTACAGTAAGAGCAGAGTCGTGTACACATATATAAATCCTGAGACTAGTCGCGGTCCCTCCTATGTAGGGGCTGCGGAGCGCTCGCTGCTCACAGTTTTCTATTACAGTAAGAGCAGAGTCGTGTACACATATATAAATCCTGAGACTAGTCGCGGTCCCTCCTATGTAGGGGCTGCGGAGCGCTCGCTGCTCACAGTTTTCTATTACAGTAAGAGCAGAGTCGTGTACACATATATAAATCCTGAGACTAGTCGCGGTCCCTCCTATGTAGGGGCTGCGGAGCGCTCGCTGCTCACAGTTTTCTATTACAGTAAGAGCAGAGTCGTGTACACATATATAAATCCTGAGACTAGTCGCGGTCCCTCCTATGTAGGGGCTGCGGAGCGCTCGCTGCTCACAGTTTTCTATTACAGTAAGAGCAGAGTCGTGTACACATATATAAATCCTGAGACTAGTCGCGGTCCCTCCTATGTAGGGGGCTGCGGAGCGCTCGCTGCTCACAGTTTTCTATTACAGTAAGAGCAGAGTCGTGTACACATATATAAATCCTGAGACTAGTCGCGGTCCCTCCTATGTAGGGGCTGCGGAGCGCTCGCTGCTCACAGTTTTCTATTACAGTAAGAGCAGAGTCGTGTACACATATATAAATCCTGAGACTAGTCGCGGTCCCTCCTATGTAGGGGCTGCGGAGCGCTCGCTGCTCACAGTTTTCTATTACAGTAAGAGCAGAGTCGTGTACACATATATAAATCCTGAGACTAGTCGCGGTCCCTCCTATGTAGGGGCTGCGGAGCGCTCGCTGCTCACAGTTTTCTATTACAGTAAGAGCAGAGTCGTGTACACATATATAAATCCTGAGACTAGTCGCGGTCCCTCCTATGTAGGGGCTGCGGAGCGCTCGCTGCTCACAGTTTTCTATTACAGTAAGAGCAGAGTCGTGTACACATATATAAATCCTGAGACTAGTCGCGGTCCCTCCTATGTAGGGGCTGCGGAGCGCTCGCTGCTCACAGTTTTCTATTACAGTAAGAGCAGAGTCGTGTACACATATATAAATCCTGAGACTAGTCGCGGTCCCTCCTATGTAGGGGCTGCGGAGCGCTCGCTGCTCACAGTTTTCTATTACAGTAAGAGCAGAGTCGTGTACACATATATAAATCCTGAGACTAGTCGCGGTCCCTCCTATGTAGGGGCTGCGGAGCGCTCGCTGCTCACAGTTTTCTATTACAGTAAGAGCAGAGTCGTGTACACATATATAAATCCTGAGACTAGTCGCGGTCCCTCCTATGTAGGGGCTGCGGAGCGCTCGCTGCTCACAGTTTTCTATTACAGTAAGAGCAGAGTCGTGTACACATATATAAATCCTGAGACTAGTCGCGGTCCCTCCTATGTAGGGGCTGCGGAGCGCTCGCTGCTCACAGTTTTCTATTACAGTAAGAGCAGAGTCGTGTACACATATATAAATCCTGAGACTAGTCGCGGTCCCTCCTATGTAGGGGCTGCGGAGCGCTCGCTGCTCACAGTTTTCTATTACAGTAAGAGCAGAGTCGTGTACACATATATAAATCCTGAGACTAGTCGCGGTCCCTCCTATGTAGGGGCTGCGGAGCGCTCGCTGCTCACAGTTTTCTATTACAGTAAGAGCAGAGTCGTGTACACATATATAAATCCTGAGACTAGTCGCGGTCCCTCCTATGTAGGGGCTGCGGAGCGCTCGCTGCTCACAGTTTTCTATTACAGTAAGAGCAGAGTCGTGTACACATATATAAATCCTGAGACTAGTCGCGGTCCCTCCTATGTAGGGGCTGCGGAGCGCTCGCTGCTCACAGTTTTCTATTACAGTAAGAGCAGAGTCGTGTACACATATATAAATCCTGAGACTAGTCGCGGTCCCTCCTATGTAGGGGCTGCGGAGCGCTCGCTGCTCACAGTTTTCTATTACAGTAAGAGCAGAGTCGTGTACACATATATAAATCCTGAGACTAGTCGCGGTCCCTCCTATGTAGGGGCTGCGGAGCGCTCGCTGCTCACAGTTTTCTATTACAGTAAGAGCAGAGTCGTGTACACATATATAAATCCTGAGACTAGTCGCGGTCCCTCCTATGTAGGGGCTGCGGAGCGCTCGCTGCTCACAGTTTTCTATTACAGTAAGAGCAGAGTCGTGTACACATATATAAATCCTGAGACTAGTCGCGGTCCCTCCTATGTAGGGGCTGCGGAGCGCTCGCTGCTCACAGTTTTCTATTACAGTAAGAGCAGAGTCGTGTACACATATATAAATCCTGAGACTAGTCGCGGTCCCTCCTATGTAGGGGCTGCGGAGCGCTCGCTGCTCACAGTTTTCTATTACAGTAAGAGCAGAGTCGTGTACACATATATAAATCCTGAGACTAGTCGCGGTCCCTCCTATGTAGGGGCTGCGGAGCGCTCGCTGCTCACAGTTTTCTATTACAGTAAGAGCAGAGTCGTGTACACATATATAAATCCTGAGACTAGTCGCGGTCCCTCCTATGTAGGGGCTGCGGAGCGCTCGCTGCTCACAGTTTTCTATTACAGTAAGAGCAGAGTCGTGTACACATATATAAATCCTGAGACTAGTCGCGGTCCCTCCTATGTAGGGGCTGCGGAGCGCTCGCTGCTCACAGTTTTCTATTACAGTAAGAGCAGAGTCGTGTACACATATATAAATCCTGAGACTAGTCGCGGTCCCTCCTATGTAGGGGCTGCGGAGCGCTCGCTGCTCACAGTTTTCTATTACAGTAAGAGCAGAGTCGTGTACACATATATAAATCCTGAGACTAGTCGCGGTCCCTCCTATGTAGGGGCTGCGGAGCGCTCGCTGCTCACAGTTTTCTATTACAGTAAGAGCAGAGTCGTGTACACATATATAAATCCTGAGACTAGTCGCGGTCCCTCCTATGTAGGGGCTGCGGAGCGCTCGCTGCTCACAGTTTTCTATTACAGTAAGAGCAGAGTCGTGTACACATATATAAATCCTGAGACTAGTCGCGGTCCCTCCTATGTAGGGGCTGCGGAGCGCTCGCTGCTCACAGTTTTCTATTACAGTAAGAGCAGAGTCGTGTACACATATATAAATCCTGAGACTAGTCGCGGTCCCTCCTATGTAGGGGCTGCGGAGCGCTCGCTGCTCACAGTTTTCTATTACAGTAAGAGCAGAGTCGTGTACACATATATAAATCCTGAGACTAGTCGCGGTCCCTCCTATGTAGGGGCTGCGGAGCGCTCGCTGCTCACAGTTTTCTATTACAGTAAGAGCAGAGTCGTGTACACATATATAAATCCTGAGACTAGTCGCGGTCCCTCCTATGTAGGGGCTGCGGAGCGCTCGCTGCTCACAGTTTTCTATTACAGTAAGAGCAGAGTCGTGTACACATATATAAATCCTGAGACTAGTCGCGGTCCCTCCTATGTAGGGGCTGCGGAGCGCTCGCTGCTCACAGTTTTCTATTACAGTAAGAGCAGAGTCGTGTACACATATATAAATCCTGAGACTAGTCGCGGTCCCTCCTATGTAGGGGCTGCGGAGCGCTCGCTGCTCACAGTTTTCTATTACAGTAAGAGCAGAGTCGTGTACACATATATAAATCCTGAGACTAGTCGCGGTCCCTCCTATGTAGGGGCTGCGGAGCGCTCGCTGCTCACAGTTTTCTATTACAGTAAGAGCAGAGTCGTGTACACATATATAAATCCTGAGACTAGTCGCGGTCCCTCCTATGTAGGGGCTGCGGAGCGCTCGCTGCTCACAGTTTTCTATTACAGTAAGAGCAGAGTCGTGTACACATATATAAATCCTGAGACTAGTCGCGGTCCCTCCTATGTAGGGGCTGCGGAGCGCTCGCTGCTCACAGTTTTCTATTACAGTAAGAGCAGAGTCGTGTACACATATATAAATCCTGAGACTAGTCGCGGTCCCTCCTATGTAGGGGCTGCGGAGCGCTCGCTGCTCACAGTTTTCTATTACAGTAAGAGCAGAGTCGTGTACACATATATAAATCCTGAGACTAGTCGCGGTCCCTCCTATGTAGGGGCTGCGGAGCGCTCGCTGCTCACAGTTTTCTATTACAGTAAGAGCAGAGTCGTGTACACATATATAAATCCTGAGACTAGTCGCGGTCCCTCCTATGTAGGGGCTGCGGAGCGCTCGCTGCTCACAGTTTTCTATTACAGTAAGAGCAGAGTCGTGTACACATATATAAATCCTGAGACTAGTCGCGGTCCCTCCTATGTAGGGGCTGCGGAGCGCTCGCTGCTCACAGTTTTCTATTACAGTAAGAGCAGAGTCGTGTACACATATATAAATCCTGAGACTAGTCGCGGTCCCTCCTATGTAGGGGCTGCGGAGCGCTCGCTGCTCACAGTTTTCTATTACAGTAAGAGCAGAGTCGTGTACACATATATAAATCCTGAGACTAGTCGCGGTCCCTCCTATGTAGGGGCTGCGGAGCGCTCGCTGCTCACAGTTTTCTATTACAGTAAGAGCAGAGTCGTGTACACATATATAAATCCTGAGACTAGTCGCGGTCCCTCCTATGTAGGGGCTGCGGAGCGCTCGCTGCTCACAGTTTTCTATTACAGTAAGAGCAGAGTCGTGTACACATATATAAATCCTGAGACTAGTCGCGGTCCCTCCTATGTAGGGGCTGCGGAGCGCTCGCTGCTCACAGTTTTCTATTACAGTAAGAGCAGAGTCGTGTACACATATATAAATCCTGAGACTAGTCGCGGTCCCTCCTATGTAGGGGCTGCGGAGCGCTCGCTGCTCACAGTTTTCTATTACAGTAAGAGCAGAGTCGTGTACACATATATAAATCCTGAGACTAGTCGCGGTCCCTCCTATGTAGGGGCTGCGGAGCGCTCGCTGCTCACAGTTTTCTATTACAGTAAGAGCAGAGTCGTGTACACATATATAAATCCTGAGACTAGTCGCGGTCCCTCCTATGTAGGGGCTGCGGAGCGCTCGCTGCTCACAGTTTTCTATTACAGTAAGAGCAGAGTCGTGTACACATATATAAATCCTGAGACTAGTCGCGGTCCCTCCTATGTAGGGGCTGCGGAGCGCTCGCTGCTCACAGTTTTCTATTACAGTAAGAGCAGAGTCGTGTACACATATATAAATCCTGAGACTAGTCGCGGTCCCTCCTATGTAGGGGCTGCGGAGCGCTCGCTGCTCACAGTTTTCTATTACAGTAAGAGCAGAGTCGTGTACACATATATAAATCCTGAGACTAGTCGCGGTCCCTCCTATGTAGGGGCTGCGGAGCGCTCGCTGCTCACAGTTTTCTATTACAGTAAGAGCAGAGTCGTGTACACATATATAAATCCTGAGACTAGTCGCGGTCCCTCCTATGTAGGGGCTGCGGAGCGCTCGCTGCTCACAGTTTTCTATTACAGTAAGAGCAGAGTCGTGTACACATATATAAATCCTGAGACTAGTCGCGGTCCCTCCTATGTAGGGGCTGCGGAGCGCTCGCTGCTCACAGTTTTCTATTACAGTAAGAGCAGAGTCGTGTACACATATATAAATCCTGAGACTAGTCGCGGTCCCTCCTATGTAGGGGCTGCGGAGCGCTCGCTGCTCACAGTTTTCTATTACAGTAAGAGCAGAGTCGTGTACACATATATAAATCCTGAGACTAGTCGCGGTCCCTCCTATGTAGGGGCTGCGGAGCGCTCGCTGCTCACAGTTTTCTATTACAGTAAGAGCAGAGTCGTGTACACATATATAAATCCTGAGACTAGTCGCGGTCCCTCCTATGTAGGGGCTGCGGAGCGCTCGCTGCTCACAGTTTTCTATTACAGTAAGAGCAGAGTCGTGTACACATATATAAATCCTGAGACTAGTCGCGGTCCCTCCTATGTAGGGGCTGCGGAGCGCTCGCTGCTCACAGTTTTCTATTACAGTAAGAGCAGAGTCGTGTACACATATATAAATCCTGAGACTAGTCGCGGTCCCTCCTATGTAGGGGCTGCGGAGCGCTCGCTGCTCACAGTTTTCTATTACAGTAAGAGCAGAGTCGTGTACACATATATAAATCCTGAGACTAGTCGCGGTCCCTCCTATGTAGGGGCTGCGGAGCGCTCGCTGCTCACAGTTTTCTATTACAGTAAGAGCAGAGTCGTGTACACATATATAAATCCTGAGACTAGTCGCGGTCCCTCCTATGTAGGGGCTGCGGAGCGCTCGCTGCTCACAGTTTTCTATTACAGTAAGAGCAGAGTCGTGTACACATATATAAATCCTGAGACTAGTCGCGGTCCCTCCTATGTAGGGGCTGCGGAGCGCTCGCTGCTCACAGTTTTCTATTACAGTAAGAGCAGAGTCGTGTACACATATATAAATCCTGAGACTAGTCGCGGTCCCTCCTATGTAGGGGCTGCGGAGCGCTCGCTGCTCACAGTTTTCTATTACAGTAAGAGCAGAGTCGTGTACACATATATAAATCCTGAGACTAGTCGCGGTCCCTCCTATGTAGGGGCTGCGGAGCGCTCGCTGCTCACAGTTTTCTATTACAGTAAGAGCAGAGTCGTGTACACATATATAAATCCTGAGACTAGTCGCGGTCCCTCCTATGTAGGGGCTGCGGAGCGCTCGCTGCTCACAGTTTTCTATTACAGTAAGAGCAGAGTCGTGTACACATATATAAATCCTGAGACTAGTCGCGGTCCCTCCTATGTAGGGGCTGCGGAGCGCTCGCTGCTCACAGTTTTCTATTACAGTAAGAGCAGAGTCGTGTACACATATATAAATCCTGAGACTAGTCGCGGTCCCTCCTATGTAGGGGCTGCGGAGCGCTCGCTGCTCACAGTTTTCTATTACAGTAAGAGCAGAGTCGTGTACACATATATAAATCCTGAGACTAGTCGCGGTCCCTCCTATGTAGGGGCTGCGGAGCGCTCGCTGCTCACAGTTTTCTATTACAGTAAGAGCAGAGTCGTGTACACATATATAAATCCTGAGACTAGTCGCGGTCCCTCCTATGTAGGGGCTGCGGAGCGCTCGCTGCTCACAGTTTTCTATTACAGTAAGAGCAGAGTCGTGTACACATATATAAATCCTGAGACTAGTCGCGGTCCCTCCTATGTAGGGGCTGCGGAGCGCTCGCTGCTCACAGTTTTCTATTACAGTAAGAGCAGAGTCGTGTACACATATATAAATCCTGAGACTAGTCGCGGTCCCTCCTATGTAGGGGCTGCGGAGCGCTCGCTGCTCACAGTTTTCTATTACAGTAAGAGCAGAGTCGTGTACACATATATAAATCCTGAGACTAGTCGCGGTCCCTCCTATGTAGGGGCTGCGGAGCGCTCGCTGCTCACAGTTTTCTATTACAGTAAGAGCAGAGTCGTGTACACATATATAAATCCTGAGACTAGTCGCGGTCCCTCCTATGTAGGGGCTGCGGAGCGCTCGCTGCTCACAGTTTTCTATTACAGTAAGAGCAGAGTCGTGTACACATATATAAATCCTGAGACTAGTCGCGGTCCCTCCTATGTAGGGGCTGCGGAGCGCTCGCTGCTCACAGTTTTCTATTACAGTAAGAGCAGAGTCGTGTACACATATATAAATCCTGAGACTAGTCGCGGTCCCTCCTATGTAGGGGCTGCGGAGCGCTCGCTGCTCACAGTTTTCTATTACAGTAAGAGCAGAGTCGTGTACACATATATAAATCCTGAGACTAGTCGCGGTCCCTCCTATGTAGGGGCTGCGGAGCGCTCGCTGCTCACAGTTTTCTATTACAGTAAGAGCAGAGTCGTGTACACATATATAAATCCTGAGACTAGTCGCGGTCCCTCCTATGTAGGGGCTGCGGAGCGCTCGCTGCTCACAGTTTTCTATTACAGTAAGAGCAGAGTCGTGTACACATATATAAATCCTGAGACTAGTCGCGGTCCCTCCTATGTAGGGGCTGCGGAGCGCTCGCTGCTCACAGTTTTCTATTACAGTAAGAGCAGAGTCGTGTACACATATATAAATCCTGAGACTAGTCGCGGTCCCTCCTATGTAGGGGCTGCGGAGCGCTCGCTGCTCACAGTTTTCTATTACAGTAAGAGCAGAGTCGTGTACACATATATAAATCCTGAGACTAGTCGCGGTCCCTCCTATGTAGGGGCTGCGGAGCGCTCGCTGCTCACAGTTTTCTATTACAGTAAGAGCAGAGTCGTGTACACATATATAAATCCTGAGACTAGTCGCGGTCCCTCCTATGTAGGGGCTGCGGAGCGCTCGCTGCTCACAGTTTTCTATTACAGTAAGAGCAGAGTCGTGTACACATATATAAATCCTGAGACTAGTCGCGGTCCCTCCTATGTAGGGGCTGCGGAGCGCTCGCTGCTCACAGTTTTCTATTACAGTAAGAGCAGAGTCGTGTACACATATATAAATCCTGAGACTAGTCGCGGTCCCTCCTATGTAGGGGCTGCGGAGCGCTCGCTGCTCACAGTTTTCTATTACAGTAAGAGCAGAGTCGTGTACACATATATAAATCCTGAGACTAGTCGCGGTCCCTCCTATGTAGGGGCTGCGGAGCGCTCGCTGCTCACAGTTTTCTATTACAGTAAGAGCAGAGTCGTGTACACATATATAAATCCTGAGACTAGTCGCGGTCCCTCCTATGTAGGGGCTGCGGAGCGCTCGCTGCTCACAGTTTTCTATTACAGTAAGAGCAGAGTCGTGTACACATATATAAATCCTGAGACTAGTCGCGGTCCCTCCTATGTAGGGGCTGCGGAGCGCTCGCTGCTCACAGTTTTCTATTACAGTAAGAGCAGAGTCGTGTACACATATATAAATCCTGAGACTAGTCGCGGTCCCTCCTATGTAGGGGCTGCGGAGCGCTCGCTGCTCACAGTTTTCTATTACAGTAAGAGCAGAGTCGTGTACACATATATAAATCCTGAGACTAGTCGCGGTCCCTCCTATGTAGGGGCTGCGGAGCGCTCGCTGCTCACAGTTTTCTATTACAGTAAGAGCAGAGTCGTGTACACATATATAAATCCTGAGACTAGTCGCGGTCCCTCCTATGTAGGGGCTGCGGAGCGCTCGCTGCTCACAGTTTTCTATTACAGTAAGAGCAGAGTCGTGTACACATATATAAATCCTGAGACTAGTCGCGGTCCCTCCTATGTAGGGGCTGCGGAGCGCTCGCTGCTCACAGTTTTCTATTACAGTAAGAGCAGAGTCGTGTACACATATATAAATCCTGAGACTAGTCGCGGTCCCTCCTATGTAGGGGCTGCGGAGCGCTCGCTGCTCACAGTTTTCTATTACAGTAAGAGCAGAGTCGTGTACACATATATAAATCCTGAGACTAGTCGCGGTCCCTCCTATGTAGGGGCTGCGGAGCGCTCGCTGCTCACAGTTTTCTATTACAGTAAGAGCAGAGTCGTGTACACATATATAAATCCTGAGACTAGTCGCGGTCCCTCCTATGTAGGGGCTGCGGAGCGCTCGCTGCTCACAGTTTTCTATTACAGTAAGAGCAGAGTCGTGTACACATATATAAATCCTGAGACTAGTCGCGGTCCCTCCTATGTAGGGGCTGCGGAGCGCTCGCTGCTCACAGTTTTCTATTACAGTAAGAGCAGAGTCGTGTACACATATATAAATCCTGAGACTAGTCGCGGTCCCTCCTATGTAGGGGCTGCGGAGCGCTCGCTGCTCACAGTTTTCTATTACAGTAAGAGCAGAGTCGTGTACACATATATAAATCCTGAGACTAGTCGCGGTCCCTCCTATGTAGGGGCTGCGGAGCGCTCGCTGCTCACAGTTTTCTATTACAGTAAGAGCAGAGTCGTGTACACATATATAAATCCTGAGACTAGTCGCGGTCCCTCCTATGTAGGGGCTGCGGAGCGCTCGCTGCTCACAGTTTTCTATTACAGTAAGAGCAGAGTCGTGTACACATATATAAATCCTGAGACTAGTCGCGGTCCCTCCTATGTAGGGGCTGCGGAGCGCTCGCTGCTCACAGTTTTCTATTACAGTAAGAGCAGAGTCGTGTACACATATATAAATCCTGAGACTAGTCGCGGTCCCTCCTATGTAGGGGCTGCGGAGCGCTCGCTGCTCACAGTTTTCTATTACAGTAAGAGCAGAGTCGTGTACACATATATAAATCCTGAGACTAGTCGCGGTCCCTCCTATGTAGGGGCTGCGGAGCGCTCGCTGCTCACAGTTTTCTATTACAGTAAGAGCAGAGTCGTGTACACATATATAAATCCTGAGACTAGTCGCGGTCCCTCCTATGTAGGGGCTGCGGAGCGCTCGCTGCTCACAGTTTTCTATTACAGTAAGAGCAGAGTCGTGTACACATATATAAATCCTGAGACTAGTCGCGGTCCCTCCTATGTAGGGGCTGCGGAGCGCTCGCTGCTCACAGTTTTCTATTACAGTAAGAGCAGAGTCGTGTACACATATATAAATCCTGAGACTAGTCGCGGTCCCTCCTATGTAGGGGCTGCGGAGCGCTCGCTGCTCACAGTTTTCTATTACAGTAAGAGCAGAGTCGTGTACACATATATAAATCCTGAGACTAGTCGCGGTCCCTCCTATGTAGGGGCTGCGGAGCGCTCGCTGCTCACAGTTTTCTATTACAGTAAGAGCAGAGTCGTGTACACATATATAAATCCTGAGACTAGTCGCGGTCCCTCCTATGTAGGGGCTGCGGAGCGCTCGCTGCTCACAGTTTTCTATTACAGTAAGAGCAGAGTCGTGTACACATATATAAATCCTGAGACTAGTCGCGGTCCCTCCTATGTAGGGGCTGCGGAGCGCTCGCTGCTCACAGTTTTCTATTACAGTAAGAGCAGAGTCGTGTACACATATATAAATCCTGAGACTAGTCGCGGTCCCTCCTATGTAGGGGCTGCGGAGCGCTCGCTGCTCACAGTTTTCTATTACAGTAAGAGCAGAGTCGTGTACACATATATAAATCCTGAGACTAGTCGCGGTCCCTCCTATGTAGGGGCTGCGGAGCGCTCGCTGCTCACAGTTTTCTATTACAGTAAGAGCAGAGTCGTGTACACATATATAAATCCTGAGACTAGTCGCGGTCCCTCCTATGTAGGGGCTGCGGAGCGCTCGCTGCTCACAGTTTTCTATTACAGTAAGAGCAGAGTCGTGTACACATATATAAATCCTGAGACTAGTCGCGGTCCCTCCTATGTAGGGGCTGCGGAGCGCTCGCTGCTCACAGTTTTCTATTACAGTAAGAGCAGAGTCGTGTACACATATATAAATCCTGAGACTAGTCGCGGTCCCTCCTATGTAGGGGCTGCGGAGCGCTCGCTGCTCACAGTTTTCTATTACAGTAAGAGCAGAGTCGTGTACACATATATAAATCCTGAGACTAGTCGCGGTCCCTCCTATGTAGGGGCTGCGGAGCGCTCGCTGCTCACAGTTTTCTATTACAGTAAGAGCAGAGTCGTGTACACATATATAAATCCTGAGACTAGTCGCGGTCCCTCCTATGTAGGGGCTGCGGAGCGCTCGCTGCTCACAGTTTTCTATTACAGTAAGAGCAGAGTCGTGTACACATATATAAATCCTGAGACTAGTCGCGGTCCCTCCTATGTAGGGGCTGCGGAGCGCTCGCTGCTCACAGTTTTCTATTACAGTAAGAGCAGAGTCGTGTACACATATATAAATCCTGAGACTAGTCGCGGTCCCTCCTATGTAGGGGCTGCGGAGCGCTCGCTGCTCACAGTTTTCTATTACAGTAAGAGCAGAGTCGTGTACACATATATAAATCCTGAGACTAGTCGCGGTCCCTCCTATGTAGGGGCTGCGGAGCGCTCGCTGCTCACAGTTTTCTATTACAGTAAGAGCAGAGTCGTGTACACATATATAAATCCTGAGACTAGTCGCGGTCCCTCCTATGTAGGGGCTGCGGAGCGCTCGCTGCTCACAGTTTTCTATTACAGTAAGAGCAGAGTCGTGTACACATATATAAATCCTGAGACTAGTCGCGGTCCCTCCTATGTAGGGGCTGCGGAGCGCTCGCTGCTCACAGTTTTCTATTACAGTAAGAGCAGAGTCGTGTACACATATATAAATCCTGAGACTAGTCGCGGTCCCTCCTATGTAGGGGCTGCGGAGCGCTCGCTGCTCACAGTTTTCTATTACAGTAAGAGCAGAGTCGTGTACACATATATAAATCCTGAGACTAGTCGCGGTCCCTCCTATGTAGGGGCTGCGGAGCGCTCGCTGCTCACAGTTTTCTATTACAGTAAGAGCAGAGTCGTGTACACATATATAAATCCTGAGACTAGTCGCGGTCCCTCCTATGTAGGGGCTGCGGAGCGCTCGCTGCTCACAGTTTTCTATTACAGTAAGAGCAGAGTCGTGTACACATATATAAATCCTGAGACTAGTCGCGGTCCCTCCTATGTAGGGGCTGCGGAGCGCTCGCTGCTCACAGTTTTCTATTACAGTAAGAGCAGAGTCGTGTACACATATATAAATCCTGAGACTAGTCGCGGTCCCTCCTATGTAGGGGCTGCGGAGCGCTCGCTGCTCACAGTTTTCTATTACAGTAAGAGCAGAGTCGTGTACACATATATAAATCCTGAGACTAGTCGCGGTCCCTCCTATGTAGGGGCTGCGGAGCGCTCGCTGCTCACAGTTTTCTATTACAGTAAGAGCAGAGTCGTGTACACATATATAAATCCTGAGACTAGTCGCGGTCCCTCCTATGTAGGGGCTGCGGAGCGCTCGCTGCTCACAGTTTTCTATTACAGTAAGAGCAGAGTCGTGTACACATATATAAATCCTGAGACTAGTCGCGGTCCCTCCTATGTAGGGGCTGCGGAGCGCTCGCTGCTCACAGTTTTCTATTACAGTAAGAGCAGAGTCGTGTACACATATATAAATCCTGAGACTAGTCGCGGTCCCTCCTATGTAGGGGCTGCGGAGCGCTCGCTGCTCACAGTTTTCTATTACAGTAAGAGCAGAGTCGTGTACACATATATAAATCCTGAGACTAGTCGCGGTCCCTCCTATGTAGGGGCTGCGGAGCGCTCGCTGCTCACAGTTTTCTATTACAGTAAGAGCAGAGTCGTGTACACATATATAAATCCTGAGACTAGTCGCGGTCCCTCCTATGTAGGGGCTGCGGAGCGCTCGCTGCTCACAGTTTTCTATTACAGTAAGAGCAGAGTCGTGTACACATATATAAATCCTGAGACTAGTCGCGGTCCCTCCTATGTAGGGGCTGCGGAGCGCTCGCTGCTCACAGTTTTCTATTACAGTAAGAGCAGAGTCGTGTACACATATATAAATCCTGAGACTAGTCGCGGTCCCTCCTATGTAGGGGCTGCGGAGCGCTCGCTGCTCACAGTTTTCTATTACAGTAAGAGCAGAGTCGTGTACACATATATAAATCCTGAGACTAGTCGCGGTCCCTCCTATGTAGGGGCTGCGGAGCGCTCGCTGCTCACAGTTTTCTATTACAGTAAGAGCAGAGTCGTGTACACATATATAAATCCTGAGACTAGTCGCGGTCCCTCCTATGTAGGGGCTGCGGAGCGCTCGCTGCTCACAGTTTTCTATTACAGTAAGAGCAGAGTCGTGTACACATATATAAATCCTGAGACTAGTCGCGGTCCCTCCTATGTAGGGGCTGCGGAGCGCTCGCTGCTCACAGTTTTCTATTACAGTAAGAGCAGAGTCGTGTACACATATATAAATCCTGAGACTAGTCGCGGTCCCTCCTATGTAGGGGCTGCGGAGCGCTCGCTGCTCACAGTTTTCTATTACAGTAAGAGCAGAGTCGTGTACACATATATAAATCCTGAGACTAGTCGCGGTCCCTCCTATGTAGGGGCTGCGGAGCGCTCGCTGCTCACAGTTTTCTATTACAGTAAGAGCAGAGTCGTGTACACATATATAAATCCTGAGACTAGTCGCGGTCCCTCCTATGTAGGGGCTGCGGAGCGCTCGCTGCTCACAGTTTTCTATTACAGTAAGAGCAGAGTCGTGTACACATATATAAATCCTGAGACTAGTCGCGGTCCCTCCTATGTAGGGGCTGCGGAGCGCTCGCTGCTCACAGTTTTCTATTACAGTAAGAGCAGAGTCGTGTACACATATATAAATCCTGAGACTAGTCGCGGTCCCTCCTATGTAGGGGCTGCGGAGCGCTCGCTGCTCACAGTTTTCTATTACAGTAAGAGCAGAGTCGTGTACACATATATAAATCCTGAGACTAGTCGCGGTCCCTCCTATGTAGGGGCTGCGGAGCGCTCGCTGCTCACAGTTTTCTATTACAGTAAGAGCAGAGTCGTGTACACATATATAAATCCTGAGACTAGTCGCGGTCCCTCCTATGTAGGGGCTGCGGAGCGCTCGCTGCTCACAGTTTTCTATTACAGTAAGAGCAGAGTCGTGTACACATATATAAATCCTGAGACTAGTCGCGGTCCCTCCTATGTAGGGGCTGCGGAGCGCTCGCTGCTCACAGTTTTCTATTACAGTAAGAGCAGAGTCGTGTACACATATATAAATCCTGAGACTAGTCGCGGTCCCTCCTATGTAGGGGCTGCGGAGCGCTCGCTGCTCACAGTTTTCTATTACAGTAAGAGCAGAGTCGTGTACACATATATAAATCCTGAGACTAGTCGCGGTCCCTCCTATGTAGGGGCTGCGGAGCGCTCGCTGCTCACAGTTTTCTATTACAGTAAGAGCAGAGTCGTGTACACATATATAAATCCTGAGACTAGTCGCGGTCCCTCCTATGTAGGGGCTGCGGAGCGCTCGCTGCTCACAGTTTTCTATTACAGTAAGAGCAGAGTCGTGTACACATATATAAATCCTGAGACTAGTCGCGGTCCCTCCTATGTAGGGGCTGCGGAGCGCTCGCTGCTCACAGTTTTCTATTACAGTAAGAGCAGAGTCGTGTACACATATATAAATCCTGAGACTAGTCGCGGTCCCTCCTATGTAGGGGCTGCGGAGCGCTCGCTGCTCACAGTTTTCTATTACAGTAAGAGCAGAGTCGTGTACACATATATAAATCCTGAGACTAGTCGCGGTCCCTCCTATGTAGGGGCTGCGGAGCGCTCGCTGCTCACAGTTTTCTATTACAGTAAGAGCAGAGTCGTGTACACATATATAAATCCTGAGACTAGTCGCGGTTTCCTCCT